>NC_051423.1:21435080-21452950 GCF_015228065.2 Penaeus monodon | reverse complement strand
TATAGAATGAATTATCCACACCTTAACGAAATAGATTATCCACATCTTATAGTGTGTGTGTGGTGTGTTGTGGTGTGTGTGTGTGTGTATATAGATAATTGATAAAAATTATATGCATATATATTTATATATATGTGTATATATATATATACACATATATGCATAAATATGTGTGTGTTATATATATATATATATATATAAAATATATAATATATAATATGTGTGTGTGTGTGTGTGTGTGTGTGTGTGTGTGTGTGGGGTGTGTTTGTATATACACACACACCATATACTTATATATATGCATGTATATGCGTGTGTGTGTATATACAAACATATATAAGTGTGTGTGTGTTTTGTTTTGTGTTTGTACATACATTTATATGTGTGTGTTGAAAATGAATGTATATGAAATACATAGGATTCAGTTCCGTGTATAATGCCGGATGCATAGTTTTATCAGCTTTGCAGTTACTATCAGCAGATCAGATAAAAATTATTCCCTAACTTTTGCCACAACGGTGCATCTCTTCAGTCACGGCAGTTCCAGAACACGAAGACATACTCTCCGCAATGGTAAAAATTACAACGGTTTAAAACAAGGGTAAATAACGTGTTTACAAAATAATCATCTGGATAAGATTACACACTGGGGTTTAGAATCATCTATAGGGAAACAGATATACAAAAATATAGGTGAAATAATAGTAATAGTAATTAGGATGATAAAAAAATAAGAAAAAATGTCCAGGAAGGCAGAAATACGTACTCAAGCTAGGTAATGGCGTATGTTTGTGTCGACTATAGCCATGTGTTAACAAAAAAACCAAAAAAGGGAAAGTGGAAAGGCATGAAAAACTCGCAAAAATGAACAAACAAACAAAAAGTAAACACGTAGTTTAGTGTGTAAGTACCGATATATATATATAAAATATATAATATATATATATATATATATATATATGTATATATTCATATATATATGCAAAAACACAGCATACATATATACCTATACATATATACATATATAATATATATATACACACTTATATATATATATGTAAATATATGTATTCATATATATATGTAAATATATAAATACATATATATACATATACAATGTATATGAATAATATATATACACAATATATACATATGCATATACATATATATTTATCTCTAAAAACGAGAGAAAATAATTAATTAAATAACTAACGAACGATATTCATGTTTATTGATCACATTTCTCGATCGCACGGAAATACGATCTGTGGTGGAAGAATAGTGGAGTACGTGCCATTTGCTGTCCCTTAGCACCTATTAACCCCGAAAAACAACGGCTTAAACAGTATGGAGAAGAAGGGAAAAAATAAGAAAAGGGGGCCAAACGTGTACTTACGTGTTTTTTGTTTTTGTTCTTCGACATGTCTTCTAGCGGTCGAGTGGATTTTTCTTCGGGGGTGGTGTGTTCGTGTTGCATGCCAAAAGGATGCAACGGCCCTCGCTGCCACTTGATATAACGGGCTATGCGTACTCTAGTACAGTGACTGACAGGGACGCAAAACACACGTAAAGGGGTGAACACACGCTACGACGACGCTACGACTTGTTAAAGGGTCAAAAGCGCCGCGTGGAGGCCACGGTCAGCTGCCCGGAGAGAGGGCGGAGCTGACCTTAGTGCGGTGGTAGCTTAGCACGAACTCTCGGTCAAACGAGGTCAGATATAAAA
Organism: Penaeus monodon; assembly: GCF_015228065.2. Classification (NCBI taxonomy): domain Eukaryota; kingdom Metazoa; phylum Arthropoda; class Malacostraca; order Decapoda; family Penaeidae; genus Penaeus; species Penaeus monodon. The sequence goes on along the minus strand of NC_051423.1, from coordinate 21,451,224 downwards.
TGTGACCTCCGCCCTCGCTGGCGGTGGTTCTTATTTGGGGCATTTGGATCCACGTGGGAAACAGCCACGTGGTCCACTGGTTATAGAAATAGAATTATCCACATTTTTATAGTGTGTTTTTGTGTTTTGTGTGTGTGTGGGGTGTGTGTGTGTGTATAGATAGATTGATATAAATATATATGCATATATATATTTATATATATGTGTATATATATGATACCCATATATGCCCTAAATATGTGTGGGGTGATATTTTAATGTATATATATATATATATATATATATATTAATTATATGTGGTGTGTGTGTTGTGTGTGTGTTTTGTGTGTGTTGTGTGTGTGTGTGTTGTGTGTGTGTGTGTGTTTTGTATATACACACACACCATATACTTATATATATGCATGTATATGCGTGTGTGTGTATACAAACATATATAAGTGTGTGGGGTGTTTTTGTGTGTGTGTACATACATTTTTTATGTGGTGTGTTGAGAATGAATGTATATGAATACATAGGATTCAGTTCCTGTATAATGCACGGATGCATAGTTTATCAGCTTTGGCAGTTACTATCAGCAGATCAGATAAAAATTATTCCCTAAACTTTTGCCACAACGGGGCATCTCTTCGTCCGGCAGTTCCAGAACACGAAGACATACTCTCCGCAATGGTAAGAAATTACAACGGTTTAAACAAGGGTAAATAACGTGTTTACAAAATAATCATCTGGGATAAGATTACACACTGTGGTATAATCATCTATGGGGAAACAGATATACAAAATATAGGTGAAAAAATAGAATATAATTAGGAGATAAATAAAAAAAGAAAAATGTCCGGAAGGCAAAAATCGTACTAAAGCGGGAAAGGCGAGGTTTGTCGACATAGCCATGTGTTAACAAAAAAAAAAAAAGGGAAGTGAAAGGCATAAAAAACTCGCAAAAAAAAAACAAAAAAAAAAAAGAAAACACGATTTTATGTGTGTAAGTACCGATATATATATATATTATATATTATTTTATTATATATTTTAATATATATATATATGTATATATTCATATATATATGAAAAAAACCATGCAACTTATACCTATACATATAACATATTAAATATATATACACACTTATATATATTATATATATATTATTATATAAATATTTAAATATATAATAAAAAATATACATAACTATTATTGTAATAAAAATAATTATTCATATAATTATTTTAAAAATATAGTATTATATATTTGAAATTTTAAAAAATACATATATATACATAACAATGAAATGAAAATATATATCAACAATATAATATCTATAAAATTTATTTTATAACATAATTATAAGTGATGTGCTTTATATATAATATGTATCACATTTTATGTATATATTATATATATATTATTAATATTATATTGTATATATGAACATATATGATATAATATTATATAATATATATATATATAAAATTTTTATAATTATATTATACACAACACACACATAACACAAAATTTATACCACACAACGCACACACACACACCAGATATATATTATTTTATATATAAAAATTAATATATATATATATATATATATTATTCGTGTGTTGTGTGTGTGTGTGTGCGTGTGTGTGTTATACTATAATATATATATATATATATATATATTATATATATTTTTTAATATTATCAATATACATAACATATATATGTGTAAAAAAATATATTTTTCATATATATATGTAAATATAAAAATACATATATAAATACCAATGTATATAAATAATATATTAACACATATATACATTGCATATACTATATATTTATATACTATATGTAATATGTGTATGTGCTTTATATATCAAGATACACATTTATATGTTATATGTTATATAATGTATATAGTCACAATCAATACATATATATAATATTATACACTACACACCTACACGCTATATTTTACACACACCCACGACCACACACACAAAACCCCCACACACAAAACACTACACACACAAACCACCGCAGATAATATTATATATATTATAAATATATATATATAAAATTATATTTTAAATATATGTTTTTGGGTGTGTGTGTTTGTTAAAATATATAATAATATATATATATATATATTTTATATATTTTATATATATGTGTGTGTGTGGTTGTGTGTGTGTGTGTGGTGTGTGTGTGTGTGTGTGTTTTTGTGTGTATATATATAAAAATTTTAAAAATTATATAATATATATTATATTAAAATATGTATAATAATATATTAATATATATATATATTATATATATATATATATTATTTTAATGCGTGTTTTTTTAAAATTATATAATATATATATTAATATATATATATAAATCATGTATAACATACAAAAATTAATAATATATATATATTAATATATATATATTATATGTTATTATATTATATATGTGTGTGTGTGTGTGGGGTTTTTTGGGGGTTGTGTGTTTTTGTTGGTTGTGTGTGTGTTGGGGTTGTGTGTGTTGTGGTTGGTGTTTTTTGTGTTTGTGTTGTGTGTTTTTTTGGGTTGTGTGTGTGTGTGTGGGTGTGTTGGGGTTTTTGTTGTGTGTGTTGTGTGTGTTTTTTGGGTTGGAGCGCTTTGTGTGTGTGCGTTGGTGTGATAGATACTATAAATACTTGCAATTTATATTTATTATATATATATATATAATATATATATATATATACATACATTGCATATAATTGATATATTAAAATTTATGAGTATATATACAAAAAATCCATACACAACACCCACACACCCCCCAAACACACCACCCCACACACACCCCACACACATATATATATAATATATTATTATATATATATATTATATGTGTGTGGTGTGTGTGGTGTGTTGGGGTTGGTGTTTTGTGTGTGTGTGTGTGGTGGGAGGTTTATGTATATATCTCATAAATATTTATATATATATATATACATATATTGCATATTATTATATATTATATATATATATATATTATATATATATATATAAATGCATACATACACACACACACACACATACACACAACAAATATATATATATATATATATAAAATATATAATATATATATATTATATATTATATATGATGTATAGCGTTGTGTATATATACCATATATAAGTGTGTGTGAAATATATAATATATATATATTATAATATAATATTATATAATATAATATATAATATAGATAGATAGATAGATAGAAAGAAAATAGATAGAGATAGTAGTATATAGATAGATAGTAGATGATAATTAGATATAGATATATACATATATATTATTTAAAATATATATACATATATTACATATATATATGGTTGTGTGTGTTGAGATGAATGTATATGAATACATAGTATTCAGTTCCGGAAGATATTTATCAGGTGCGTTACTACGCAGATCAGATAAAAATCTACCCTAAACTTTGGCCATAAGGGTTTATCTTTTTGGTCTGGCGTTCCGAATAAAAGCTACTCTCCGCAATGGTAAGAGATTAAACGGTTTAAAAAAAGGGGTAAATAACGTTTTTTACAAAAAAATCATCTGGGATAAGTTCACATTGTGGTAAATCATCTACGGGGAACGATATACAAAATATAGGTAAAATAATAGAAATAGTAATTAGGATAATAAATAGAATAAAAAAAAACGCGGGAAGCGAAGCACGTACTCAAGCTAGGTAATGGGGGTGGGTTTTGGTTCGACTATACCGTGTTACAAAAAAACCCAAAAAAGGAAAAAGGGAGGGGCATAAAAAACTGCAAAAAAAAAAACAAAAAAAAAGGAAAAACACGGAGTGTGTTTGAAAAGCTGTTTAATATAATATAAAAATATTATAATATATTTTAAAATAAAATATAATAAAATTATTATATATATATATATATATATTATATATATATATATAATATATATATAATTATATATATACCCATGCATCTATATACTGACATATTACAAAATATAATTATTGTTGTGTATATATATATATTATATATATATATAATATATCTAAATAACATACACATACATTATTGTTTAGATACATGTATTTTATAAAATATGTAAACATAAAAATTTCATTATATTACATAAAAATATACATTATATGTATATAAAATATAAAACCACAATATACATTGTATATACATTATATAATAAATAAATCACAAAACCATATATACATATGAAAATACATATAATTAATACATATCTTTTTATACATATTGTATAATGTGTATGTGATATATTTCGCATATATATATATATAATATATATATATTATATTTTAAAATTGTGTGTGTGTGTGTGTGTGTGTGTGTGTGTGTGTGTGTTGTGTGTGTGTGTTGTGTGTATGTTGTGGGGTGTGTGTGTGTGTGTGTGTTTTTTAACATATAAATATAAATAATATATATATATATTTATATATATATATATATATATATATATACAATGTAGGGTAAATTTTTGTGTTATATAACAAAAAGATATATATAATATATATATTATATATATATATATATAATAATTATAATTTTTAAGGTAAATTTCAGAGAAAAGACCAGTTGTGGGGGGGGAAAGAAGATGGGAGGGGAAGAAAAGGGGGTCGAAGAGATGATTTAGCAAGAGAGAAAAGAGTCGGGGCTTAACCCAACATGCTGGAAAATTTGAGGGCATAGCGATAGGACGGGAAAGGGGGAAAAAGGGTTGGGTAAGGGAGCCTCGCCCATCGGGGTTCGCTCCCCTTGGGCATGCGGACCTCTTTCGCTTGGGCCCAACTCAGGGTGGGCGAGGCCCCGGCCCCGGCTGCGGAAACCCCTCGGTACAGGAGGTTGGGAGCGGTAAGTGGCCTGTCCCCGCCCCGGTGGCGACACCGTGCACGGACTTCTCGCCCAGGGAACGGTGGTGCCCTCGGCTAACCCTAGGCTGCAGGTTGAAGTACGAGTAGACGCTGATCAAAGGGTACCTCCCCTTTCCCCCGGCGGCGAGATTTTCCCCGTCGGCGGCAACTTTTAGGGAATGTGCTCTGGCGATCTGCTTGCTTTCTTGAGATTTGCTAAGTTTTTGGGTTTCCCGGGGCCTTCACTTATGGCCCGGCCCGTGTCGCTTTTAGCTTCTCATTTGTTTGTCTGACACTTGGGGGTTTACCGTGGCGTTGGGGCTTGCGCAGGCGCCCTGTACCGTGGGGGTAAACATCTCGCATAATCCTTTACCCGCACGAGGGTGTGTTCTGCGGGGTTTTTCTGGAATTCGTGTGCACGCAATTTTCTAAGTAATGTACAAGTGTGGGTTCACTCGCCGCAAAGCATGCAAAACTCTCTTCACTTTTATTGTTTTTGATCTGCCATGCACAGTGGTAACCTAGGCGTTCTGTGCAGAATACTTCGTACCTCTGTTTTTTTTTTCAGAGGTACCGTGGTTTTATAGCCTGTGGCATCTGGGACCAGCTGGCCGGGGGGGGGATCTCGTTTCCCCTCGTGAGCTGAGGAGGAAGGGGTGACCCTCACCGTACATTCCCCTTTAAATTTTTCGGCTCTGATGTATTACTGGGGTTAGGGGGGACCCTGCCGATTTTGGGGAATCTGTAGCAATCATTTCCTCTGATCCCTAGTGGCTGGGAAACCCAGTTTTTGATATTCTTCTACCCTGTGCAAGAATCCTCTTGCCAGGGGAGGATGGTATCAGAAGGGGATATTTCAGGGGTGAGCGTGCTGAAGACGCGACGGCCCTTTTGGGGTCGGGTGTAGCCCCCGGGTCCTTTTCCCTCACGGACCCGTGGCTGTGCTCCCCTGATAGCAATCCTCGCTGTAGGGAGGGTTGTTGTTCCCTGTGGATTTTTGGGGTTCCCCCTTTCTGCGAACGGTGCCCGCAGTGTGGGGCAAGGGGGTCGACCGACCATCCGTGTAATAGTTCTGCTCCCCGGGGGGGTGATGGTTCAATGACCCTTGGTTTTTGCCTTTTGGCAGGCTACCATATTCGTTTTTTTTGCTTTCCAGTCTCATACCGAGAATCCATCAAGGTTTGTGCCCCGGCGGGGCTTTGACAAAGTCAGGGGGAGGGGATCCATGCCCCTTTCAGTACGGGGCCTTGAGCTGATGGCGTATTAAAACCCGGGTTGTGAACAGCCAGGATTTTTTGCAAAAAAGCTCGTTATCTTTTCTAGGTCTGACTATTTTATTTCTTTGGCTTTTGTTCCTGGGAGCCTTTACCTTGTAAAATTGTGCTGCCTTTTGATCAATTCGTGAGGCCAAGGGGAAAGTTTTCTCCACTAGGAGGTTTGGGGCCTTCGCCCCCCTTTGGGGGACCCCGATGACCTGGCGGGTTCGTTTTGGCTGTTTTCCGTTGGTCTTTTTATTTTTCTTTAAAGCCAAACAAGCGAGGGAGGAAGTCTACAAAGGGCCTGCAGCATGACTAATTTTATCTTAGTACTCTGTGTCTGGCCCTAGCATCTTCCCTCATTTCTCTCAGACAGACTCTTGATTTTGTTCTCAAACCAGGTGCTGGACCTCTTGCGGAAGGGAGGGTCCCGTCTATCCTTACCCCAAGGAAGGGGATCCTGAACCCCCTCCCAAATCCATTCCCCGGGTTTTTAACTTGTCCCTTTAACTCCTGTTCAAGCCATGGCTTTGGATTTGGGTGCGAATCTTTGTCCTGTCCTCAACACTCCTCGGATACCAGGGTCCAGACAACGCTGGGGTTTTTATGGCATTGGGCCAGTGGAGATGTGCAAAGGGCGTCGCTAGGAATGATCTTTCCCCCCCTGGGGGGTTTATGGGTACGGATACAGGACTTAATGTATTAAAAAGGGCTGGCGTTCCTGGGAGCCCGGCGTAGGCCTTTTCGGGAACAGATCTTGCAGCATAGTTTCCCCCTTTTGGGGAAATTCTTGTAAAAAAGTGCTTTGTCTTGTTTCTTTTGTTTGTCTTGGCCCCTTTCCCAAATTAGCGTCCCCCCCCGAGTGCGGTAACCCTGCGGGCAGTGCCCAAAAGGGGGGGCTTAGATGACTGCCCTTTAAACAGGGGAAGGGTTTTTCCTCTGTAGGGTTTGGTTTTTCCCTTATTGAATGGGATGGGGAAGAACTGGTAGGGGAATGTGCCATCCAGCTGATTTAAACCATGGTCAGGCCTAAGAAAGCCCCCCAAGCCAGCTCTCCATTTAAATTTGGATCAGATAAGACCTCCAAAAATAAAAACAGGTCAAGACCCTTCTTTTGGGATCGAAATTAAAAAATATGGACAGGGTACAAGATAGCTCCTGGAAAATCAAACATCCATTTTGACAACCCCCCCCGATGCTATAGTAACTCTAAGGGTTCCAGTCTACAATCAAAAGGGGTCTCCAACTTTCAGATCTTGCAGAGATTTTAATATCTCCTTTTCCAGAAATTTTCCACCTCTCAGAACTCTTAGGCCCTCGAAAAGGACAACCCCAAATTTGCAGGTGTCCATAAAAGTAAAAAAACAAGGGGAAATTTTTTCGCAGGCCAGAATGAAGATCTTTTAAATTAGTAAAAACCCCAAGTTCAAATTGGGAAAAAACCATTTGTTGAAACCTTTTAGCCCCCTTCCGAAAAAAAAAAAAATGGCTTAGAGGGCTACCCCATGGGTTTTTCCCCTGGATGATTGCTTGAAAACCCCCTTTTAAAAGAGTCGGGTACCTTCTTAAATATAACCAAAAAAGGAAGAGACTAGGGAAGTACTAGTCACCCTTTTAGGGGGGCCCATTAAAAGAAAGTCCTGGATTTTTGGTTTTTTCACTTGAACCTTTACCCTGAACCCTAAATTTTAAATCCAAAGTTCGATACCATTTTCCAAGTGTAAAGGGTAACCAAGATGTGGAATTTTTCTGAGAATCAAGCCACACACACTGTATGGCAAATATAAAATGGGGAAAAACGTAGCCAATGCCCAACTTGGGGAGGCCATCATGCTTTGGGAACCCAGAGGTTCTGGAGGTCAACCGAATAAAACTTCCTCCTGAGATCGCCCAAGCACAACAAGCAGGGCCCCATAGGAACAAGGGGGTGGGGCCGAGTCTTCCCAAAGGGAAAATCATTTTAGGGGAAATCCACTAAGGCAACCTGCCAGAACACTGAGTTCCCCATCTTTAAAAGGGGCTCGATCTCCTCCAACAGCCTCAGTCACAACCCAAAAAGGAAAAACCCTTTCAAAAAAGCACAAACACCTGTAAGCCTCATCCTTTAGTACCTGCTCCCCCCTTTCGTAATTTGGGCATCAAAATGAGGCGTAAAGTGTAAACCCTTTTTGCATCTTTTTTTCCAAAAAGGGTTTGCTCTTATGGGCAAACAAACAAACCTCATTTCCTTCGAATTGCCAACAAAATACATTTCAGGGTCAAAACCCTTTCCATCCCAAAAAAATCACCAAATTGATCTGGAAATTACTGCCTTGGAACCTCCCTTTCCCCAAAGCAGCATCTCTCGCATAATTGCTGGGGGATCCTAAACAGATTCGATGACCTTGACTCCAATCAAAGTAATCCCTATCCCAGACTCTAAGAACACCGCAAGTCAACAAGCCTCACTACAACCTTCCAACAAAAAAAGGATCCTAAACCCCGGGAAAAAGAACTCTTTGGGAAACGCACAAAGGGACTCGTCCTCAGAAACGACAAATCTGCCACCACAAGATAACAGCGAGTGCTCTCCATAAGGGGCGAGTTGAATTTTGACTTACGGCTTAAACATGTCTCCTTTCCAAGCCTCAAGAATCCCCTCTGTTCTGACATACCTGAGGGAAAAAAACACAGGAAAAAAAAATTTTGATACTTCAGTTGTAACACCCACACGGACCCAAAATATAAAAAAAACGAGAAGGAATAATAACAATCCCACAAACCGATCACATTTCTTTAATGGGGAAAATCAATGGGGAAAAAAAAAAACCCGCCTGTATTGCAAGAAACCCCCCTAAATCTCACATGGCTCTCAGGAACTACACTGCTTTCCACAAGTTTTACTTTCAAGGAATCAACCGAGGCATTTCCATCTTTGTACGATCAGACATATATGCAGAACCCATTACAACCTTACCCTGTGGCCCTGACATTGAATTCCAGGGAATAGCTATAGCGTTACAAAACATCAAACTTCAGATCTTCAACACTTATAGACCTCCAAGAGAAAGTGCCCAGTTAAAGATGGATCATATTTTTGCGGCTGTAAGCAACGCCCCCACACCCAACCACAACCACAACACAACCACAACGCAACAAACCACAGTCACACCCCACCACAACGCCAGCCAACTCACTGGTCGAGGCGCATCCGGACCTCCCGGCTGCATCCGTTCTGTCCTATGTGGTGATTTCAATGTTCACCATGAAATATGGAACGACCCAACATCAAACTCTGCAAATAGAAAATGCAGAACAGGCCATTACTTGGCTCACATGCTTGACAGCTTCCCTAATGTATCCCTCCTAAACTCAAAAATGCAGACTCATATTAGAGGAGGTGTCCTTGACCTCACTTTTATTACCACAAATATCCTTCCAACTGCTGCATGGGTCACTCATCCCTATCTTGCCTCAGACCACTTTGCTACTGTCACAACAGTTGATACACCTAGATTGCAACCTCCTCCCCCCATTCCTAGATGGATTCTCAAGGGTACCAACTGGCCACGTTTCACAGCTTTAATGGATGAGTGGTCCTCAACTTACTCGCCATCAGAAGATCTGGACTCGCTAGAGGCTGACTTAGTTAAAGCTATCAATGATGCAGCCACCGCTTCAATACCAATCAGCTCATCCATTCACAATAGGCGGAAAAACAAGTGGTATCACAATGATAGGATTAGAGAACTAAAACATCGGCTTCTACAACTTAGGAAAGTTCTCAAGCGTCATCCTTCCCCTATCTTGCTAAAAAATTATAACACCGCTAAACAATTAGCAAGAGCAGAGATCAGAGAAATAAGGTCCAAAGCTTGGCTTCAGTGGTGTGAGTCCATTAATGTTCCCACATCCCTTCAGGATTTGTGGAGGAAACTAAACATTGCATCAGGAAAATACAAAAAACAACCTTGCTATCATAATGCCCAAGAAGTTGCAGAGAGGCTGATCCGAACCTTCAAGACCAGAGGTGACTCTAATATGCTTCCACCCTCCACTTTAGCCAAATTAACAACTCTTCAGCCAGCGAGACTTGATGCCATCTCAGAAGCAGCAAATAAGATCGCAGAGACTGATATACCCTTCTCCCTACATGAGATGCATTCTGCAATTAAAACAAGCAAGGATACTGCTCCAGGAATAGATAAAATTTCATACTCCATGATAAGTCATCTTGGTTCCCCAGCCATGGAAGTATTACTACTGCTTTTTAATCCAACCTATTCCAAAGGCAGGAACAGACAAGGCCTTCCGCCCTATTTCACTACTTTCCTGTCTCAGCAAAACCATGGAGAGAATCATTTTGAGAAGGCTGAGATTCCTAATACCCCACCCACATATACACTCCTTTGCCTACTGCAAGGGCTATGGTACTAGAGACAATCTTGCCGCTATACATAGCCTTACTGATGGCAAGGATTCCATCATAGTATTTCTCGACCTAGAAAAAGCATTTGAGCTTGCCAATAGAGAAGCCATCATTAGCACACTTGCCTCAAGAGGGATATCTGGAAAATTACTTAGATGGTGTAATGACATCTACTTGATAGAAAAGCGCGAGTCAGATTTCAAGGCCACATATCTGGCTTTATGTCCTTTGAGAATGGTACGCCTCAGGGTGGCATCTTAAGTCCATTCCTGTTTAACATAATTACAGCAGAAATTCTTTCTATCAAGCTCCCGTCTAATTCCCACATACTTGCATATGCGGATGACATTCAGTTGATTACCACAGGCAAATTAAGACTCATTAATGCCCAACTTTCCCTGGACCTGCTATCCTCTAAATGTAAAGAACTCGGCCTGAAAATCAATTCGGATAAGAAGAAGGCGTTACAGCTGAGGCGCAGTATTCCTAATCAACACCTCTACCTACATACCCAAAGGATCGAATAGCACTCACAATACAAATGTTTGGGAATTATTTTTAACAGTTACTGTGATTCCTCAGATCAATTAAGTCATATCATAGAAAAGACAAAATCTAGAATCAATGTACTGAGAAGACTCTCAAGTACAGATATAGGTGCAGGTTTCCATGTGCTCCATACATTTTACATCCATGGAATCCGTTCAATCATTGACTATAGTGCCTTGTCCCTACATAGCCTGACTCCAGCTCAAATCTCAACCCTTGAAACAATACAAAACAAATGCATGAGAGTTATCCTTGGTGCTCCACGATGGACTCGTATTGACAACCTTCGGCAAGAAACTTAACTCGTTTCCTTAAGAACAAGAATCAAGCTTATGGTTGCTAATTATGCCAGCAAGCGCATCTCCAGATTCAACCCATCTCAAGTAGACTCCAAACTACAAGATATAGTTTTCCATCCTCAGGCTTTTCCTCTACACAATCTGCCATGGCACGAAAGAATCCTTAATTTTTTGGAGGAGCTTAACATCTTACAAGTCTTAAAAGAAAGAGGTGTTGACAAGCCGCACCATGCCTACTTCTTACTAGATCCCTGGAATCCTCCTGTTGCTGCCTTCAATACGAACTGTCTCACAAGATCCAAGGCTCAGTCCTCTCCCACTGACATCAAAAATTTGGAGGGTCTTAAAAATCCTTTAAAGAACAAATTATCTTGCAGTAATATACACGGATGGATCCGTGGAACGTCACACCAAAAGAGCTGGCTTTGTTTTTGTGCACAACACCTTTACCTTTAATAGCAGAATTAGCGATGGTTCTTCTACTCTTCAAAGCAGAACTATATGCCATCAAAGCAGCTCTAACACACGCTCTTCTTCTCAGGGAAAAACAGATATATATTTTAACGGATTCTCTCTCTGCTATACATGTTCTGCAGCATGATACTGTAGCAGACAATGTATCTCTTGTCACTGCAGTTCATTTCAAGACCAAACAACTCTTAGATCAAAGGAAGAACATCAATTTCATGTGGATTCCAAGTCATGTTGGGCTACAAGGCAATGAAAAAGCCGATAGAGCCGCAAAGCATAGCTTACATCAGGAGCACTTCAAATTCATAAAACCAAGTCTTAGTAGTATTAAAACACGTGCCAGAGATACTGCTCTAGAAATATCCAGGATAGAACATCAAGTCTGGGTTCATGCAGGGTCAGCATCGGCAAAGTGGTACAGCATTGCCACTGACTACTGTCATATTACCATTCCAAAATCCTTGTCAAGACAGGAAGAGGTTATCATTCGTAGACTTAGGCTCGGCTACAGGTGCAATTGGGAGATAGATTTCCGAGTTCCAAAGGCTTGCGACCATTGCTATGATATTATTGAAGAACCTCTCCTCCATTATCTCCTTTATTGCCCTGTCATAAACAGAATAAGGCCTCAACATTTCCAGAGTCTCCAAAGAACTCCTATAGAAGAAGGGTTGAGGTTAGCTGCTCTTTGTGTGAAAACACTGTTAAAATCTGAGGATGCCTTCAAGTCAATTTCACGATTTCCTCCACCCAGATAACTACAGGTGATATTAAGTGTCTTTTCAAATGTTACATACGGTGACTTATATCCTAAGATTGTGTCTTCTTAAATATTAGCTTATTTGCTTATTTGTATACTCTCCCTCATATGTATTTAGAATACTAAGATTGTCTTCCTAGCCATTAGCTTATCTATTAATCTGTGTACTCTCCCTCATATGTATTTAGATTACTGAACACATCCCATTTTTGTGTCATGTCACCATTCAACATAATTGTATACCCAAATTATTATATCTAATGAAATTACCATTGTACATGAATTATACTAAAACTGGGTGGCGTAAGCTAAACTCGGTATGAAAAAAAAAAGGAAACGCACTCACTCATCGGCTAGGCTCTCGCCCGGACACTAGTTGCACACTCCAAAATAAAGAGTAATTTGACTTCTTGTGTGTTTGCCTACAACCACATGTATGTGTATATATATTTATATATATACGTATATATGTACACATATTTATGTGTGTGTATGTGTTTATTTATTCATCTATCTATATATATAAATAGATATAGATAAATATAGGTGATAGACGTATATATATATATATATATATATATATATATATATATATATATATATATATATATATATATATATATATATGTGTGTGTGTGTGTGTGTGTGTGTGTGTGTAGCAACTGGTTAGGTTAGCAATAGCTATTGTAATATTTCATCATTAAGAGCGACAAGGGATATTTTTCACTTGTTTGATTTTTAAGCACTTTAATTGTCGTTTTTTTTTTTCTTTCTTTCTTTCTTCCTTGTTTCTTTTTCTTTTAACAGGTGTATATCAAATATATAAAATATTTGCCAAGCAAGATTCAACATTCGCCTTTCGTATAAAAGAGCTATTGATCATTGGTGATGTAATAGTGAGAGATTTTCACTGCTGACTTGCAGTCTACCTAGAAAATCATAAAGGGGCGAGTCGTAGTCAGGGGTTTAATGCACTTTTTATTGTTTTTCGTAATAATATTGTAGCATCAAAAAGTGATAATAATAAAAAAATAGCAATAGTAAATAATGCTGTTAGGAATGAAATCGACAACACAATATCCTTGTTATAACTCTTGATTTCGAAAAACTACATTTTGAAGATGGTTAATTTTTTTTTTATGCATATACTTCCTTGCTGAATATTAAAACTATTTTTCGCCTGATGCATTGCGTTGGGAAAACAGATAAGGTGTGCATACGCGCGCACACTAACGCCGTGGTTATTATTGCGGCACCGAATCTCATAACATTTTGGTTCTTCGTCCGGCACGCATGCGCACGAACATACTTACACATTCAATAATTGTGTATTCAACATTTCACTCGAGATTCGTTGTCGGTCTCTGCTGGGATATTTTACCGGCACTTTTTGTCGGACGCCCGTGCTAAAGAGCTATTTTCACGGCAACATTTCAGGATGCAATTTCTGTTTAACATTTAATTGAAAATCCCCCCCCCCCCCCCAGCTTAATGCTTCAGCAGCAGTGCAACGGTCACGATTGTTTCTTGCAACTGTCCGCATTGATATTTTCAATAATGTGCTCCAGGGTTCAAAATATCTTGTTTTGTTGTTTCTGTGATAAAATTTCCTATTCAAAGACAGGATTGGTGCCAGAGGGGAGGCAGGGAGCTGCAGGAAGTCAGCCCCTCATTGAAGAAAAGATAATTTGCCAGGAAATAATAATAGAAAAAAACTAGCTTAATTTGCGCATAAAATCCTTCACATAAAATTGTGTGATAGTGCCCTATTGCAACTTCATCAAACCCTCTTTCACAGCGACAAAACTTGAAAATTCATTCACAACTTTGAAACAATCCACTAAATATACCTGTTGTAATATATGTGTAAATTACGTATTTAACTGTAATTTAAGAGCTTTTACAATAATAACTCACAACCATGAATATTCTTTGGTAATATTCTATACATTGATATTAATGTACAGTTTGTAACAAAGTACAACTAGTAATACTATATATACTGACAATAAAGTACATTTAGTAGTTTAGTGTGAATGACAATAAAACATCTAGTATTACTGTGTATATGACGGGCCACATATATATGTAAGAACCGGGCGAACATATGACGAGGTGTTATTAGGTTTATTACCTACATTGTTAATGAAATACATGAACAGCAGAATACACAGGGTAATATTGTTTGCTCTGACGATGAAGTACATTTGGTAAATATAGTGTGCTCTGACAGTGAAGAACTGTAAACTCGATAATATTCTGGACAATAATGATCACTGGCATTAACATTAACAAAGGATTGCACTCAATAATATCATATGCAGTAAGAATACACCACACCTCAAGATATTTATTTTCTGACAAGAGTGGTATACCCCCACAACGTTATATCTAGAGAGGCATCAAACTTCTGTCAAGTTTTATATATTTGGTAGGAAGTAAACTACATAATCGTGGAAAATCAGCATTAAACTTCAGAAGAAAAAAAATCGGAAAGTGTTAGGCATCACCCTCCTCAAGATAACCAGCCCTGTTAATCTCGACTGCTGACGTGGTAGTTTTATGGTCCTCGGAGAAAAATGGGTCTGAGTGGCCGTTGGTACAAGGGTATCGTTATGTTTGAGCTCGTCAAAATACTTGCATTTTAGGGAAAAAAAAAAAAAAAAAAAAAAATATTGGATGTATATTCGTACTAGACAACTCATCAGTAACCTCAGTACCTCGCTGGCTGCCTTGGTGCAGAGAAAAAACGCAATGGATTCCCATTGTTTATATTTTTCTTACATTCTTCATTGCTTTTAACGTTTGAATAAATAATCAAGTAGGGCGTTCACTGTACCTAGAGTAAGTAATTAAGTAAGGCAGAGGAGGCCTCGCCATGTGGCAGTCCCGTCCCTCAACCTGGACTAAGTAGCTGGCGGTTTCTAGCTGTTTCGTACACCAGGTACTTTAGATGCGAATACTCAGAACGTTATCTTTGAATTATCATTTGCTATCTATTCCTATTCCTTCGTTTTTTTTTTTTTTTTTTTTTTTTTTTGGTATTGGGTTTTCGTTGCTACTTGATGAAAGTTCTTAATTAGTTTTAGATTACTTGTTGATTAAGGTGGGTGAGAGAATTTTAATTAAAATATCAGTTGGCACAGTAAATGAAATTTGTTTAGTAGCAATTAAGGCCAGTGTCCATATTTTCAAATAGTCTTCAGCACTGTCTTATTACAAAAAAAAAAAAAAAAAAAAAAAAAAAAAATATATATATATATATATATATATATATATATATATATATATATATATATATATATATATATATATATATAATATATATATTAAGGCCGCGTGTATTTTTTTTTTTGGGGGGGAGGCAGATAACCAGCTGATTTTTGGACAGAGCATAGCTGATTGGAATGTTGCTTTTCAGTTGAAAATGAGAACTATTATTACCCTTGCTTGGAACCAGCATACGCTCTGTTATCATATCAAAAAAGATATATAGCACATCCCTTTAATGCATTATTTGCATACAGGTCA
>NC_051423.1:21425080-21427580 GCF_015228065.2 Penaeus monodon | reverse complement strand
GTATATATAAATGTATATTTGTATGTGTATAAATATATGTATATATACACATATATATATATATGCATTTATATATATACATATATATATATATATGTATTTATATATATACATATATATATATACGTATATATATATATATATATATATATATATATAATGTATGTATTCATATACATATGTATATATTTACACATAAACTTACATATAATATACACTATGTATAAATAAATGTGTATATATAGGCATATGTGTATTTCTGGAAATTTATAATCGTACACAAATTATAACTTCATCTGCAGACCCGACAAAATGTCTTTAGTTGCAGCTTAACAGTGTTTTGGTTCAAAGTTTTGCACAATAAGGAGGCACTCTCTCCAACATCCCTACCTCATGTTATCTTGCCTGTGTTATTCATGACAATTTTCAACCCCAGACCAAAGTAAAACCTCAGCCAACTAAGTTTTAGCTTCACGCAATATTTCAGTTCAAAGTTTTGCTTAAGAAGAGAGCAAGTTTTGCTCCAATTAATTTTTGCCATGTCATGCTGGCTATGGTATTCCTCATATTACGTTAACCAATGTGGTCCGTGTTTTAAGATCACAGGGGACTGAATGCAGAGGAAACGATATGTGTGTGTGTGTGTGTGTGTCTGTGTGTGTGTTTGTGTGTGTTTTCTCGAGTCTGTCGCGATAGGCCTCTGATTTTTTTTTTTTTTTCACTTATCTTTGTGAATTGTTTTTTGTCGTAAGAAATGTAGCAATCCTGTTGTTAACACTTTAAAGGGTTTTGATGTGTTTTTTTACTTGATGGCTTAAAAATCTGAATGCTTGGGAATACAGACTTAACTTTACGCATTCCTTTATCAAGTGTGCATTGCAGTTTCTATCTACAACTGATCAAAGATAGGTATTCAGCAACACACACACACACACACACACACACACACACACACACACACACACACACACACACACACACACACACACATATATATATATATATATATATATATATATATATATATATATATATATATAATGGTCGTAGTTGACGAGATTTAGTCCTAGTCTGGGAGAATGATGCAACTACAGATCCATAATAATGTTTGATACATTAGGCTTTTATGATATTTCATATATTTTCCAGAATCTAAATATATTTAGTTTATTAGAGTTATGTATGGATTCTTTAAGTATGTTTAGCTTGTTAGGTTTATGTAGATTCACTCAACTCAGTCAGCTATTAGATTAATTTAGATTCAATTAGTTTATTTGTATGATTTCTTGTACTTTTATATTATAGTATTACTTTCATGGTAAAGCATAAAAAGCAAGTAATTTTTATCTATCAAAACCAATTCATTAGCAACGTTAAACACTCAAAAATGCCCTAAACCATCACACAAACGCCATGAATAATTACCCGTAATTAATAGCGCAATTCACACCATCAATAGTCTCGTTGTATATACGATGTTTATACTTTTATGTAGTAAAACACTACCAAAGATTCTCGAGTCACAGCTGAGGAGAAGTGAGGTTAGCTGTCCGAGCTGTACAGTTCGATGGCTGAACAATTCTCTTGTTTTCCTTTGGTTGAATTACTTGCCTCTGTTGTCTCGTTTGCCGGCTTTTTTACTTTTTTTATATGGGATGGGAACTTCTTCAGAAATGCTGTAAAGGAAGTTAGGACCGCTTGTTGATCAATTAGGTCGTTTGGGGTCAAGACTTTCGTTATGCGATTGAAGATTTCACGACGATAAATATAAAACTGCAGACAGACAAACGGCAGGTGTAGCATATATATATATATATATATATATATATATAATATATATATATATATATATATATATATATATATATATATATATGTGTGTGTGTGTGTGTGTGTGTGTGTGTGTGTGTGTGTGTGTGTGTGTGTGTGTGTGTGTGTGTGTGTGTGTGTGTGTGTGTGAGTGTGTTATTTCGGATAGTTTTTCTTGCCGAGGAATTTGCGCGAGCTTTGGTGAGTAGCTTGTTTCATAAAATCTGGAAACCTGGATAAAGAGCAACATTTCCTATTTTTGCAGAAAGTGTTGTACCCGAAGACGAAAGGCGATGTCATGTCCCACGATAGTTTCTTCTGCAAGAAATACCCAGATGGTTTCAGACCTTTCCCGAAGCAGCGTGAGAAAGGCCATTACTTGGGGAATTACATGTGAGTTCATCATTCTCCACTTTTACATCACGTAAAGTCTACAGTTACTCGAAAATTGGGGCCGCGATATATGTAAATTCATTCCTACTGATCATTTCCAGTTTCATTGTTATGAAGATCAGTTTTTCCAAAGAAAATTGGAGCACAATCTACCGTTACGAAACATATTACCATACATTAAGGTAAGACTATATGTTTTGTACAAAATAATTCGAAACAACAGATCACTTCTCCCCCAAGTAGATACCGCGACACCAAGATTACTATTCAAAGTTTGGTGTTGTTGAAAGATTCCAAA
>NC_051423.1:21417580-21420080 GCF_015228065.2 Penaeus monodon | reverse complement strand
TATATATATATATATATATGTATACATATATATATATATATATATATATATATATATATATATATATTCATGTTTAATAATAATAATAATAATAATAATAATAAAATAACGACAACAGTGACAGTCACACATCAATCCTAGCTGTACCCAGAACAGCAAGTGGTCAGTACTAGTGACCTCCAAAATATTTGTCTGCAATTTCTCGTCCGATTAATATTTCATTTACATACTTTCATTGTATTCCAATGCAATTTCTCTAAATATTTCAGGCATACACACTTGTCGGGAGCACTTCATCTATATAAGCGACTGATAAAAATGAACAAAAATAATATTTCAGATTATGTAAAGTTTAACTGATTATTGACAAACGATGGAAATTTCTGCGGTCGATATATGATAATGTGTAGGTACAGAAAAGAAAGAAAACTGCAATCGGATAAATTGTACAACTAAAAAAGAAAAAAAAAAAGAAAAAAAGTGAAAGTATATTAGTGATTTAGTTATCAAAAGTGACAAATAATTAGATGTTGAAGAAAAATGGAATGTGTGTGTGTGTGTGACAATGTACATTTGTACTCGTATTTAAAGTCAATGTGTATATATGTATGAATAGAACGTGTGTGTAAGCAGCAGACATAAATTAACATTATCTTTTGTTCTATTCTACTTTACTTATTAATTTATCTACTCATTCATTTCTCTACTTTGATTTCAGGGGTAGCAGAGACAAGGATACACTAATTGTTAAAACACCCTGCCCAGTGGCCTGCCGTCCTAAGAATCATCAGAACTGGACATACTGCTGAATTGAATTTCCAATAGTGATAAACCGTTGGATATCGTGCTATCAAGATCTCTACATTGGTATTGCTTCATGTTTTATCACTATAAGGAATCTCTGCTTATAGAAAGAAGGTCTGGTGATTTTTTTCCCTTGTTCGTGCGAGTAGGGAAAGGGTTAGCGAAGGGCAGTCCTGGCGTCCTTTGCTCTATATTTTATTGGCTAGATTTACTAGACTAACCGAGTTCAGTGTTGAGTGAAAACATCAAAGAAGCTTACTTAAAGTTACTCAGGACATTGTAAGAAGAACAATTGTGAAAATTGTCTCGACAACGTATATACATACGTAATTAACTATTTACACATATAAGTACAATGCAAATATATATGCTTACCTATATCAATACATACATAAATAAAAACCTTAATGCATACCAACATTAATTTACACATACACATAAATACATACAAACATAAATACTAGACAAAATATACATACCTCAAAGACTAAAGACCCTTTATGTAACATCTCTGAAACCCGGAAGTTTAATACATCCTCAAATATGTCTTTACGCACGTGTATTTCACGTAGTCTCAGATAGGGATATATATTTTCACTGATTACTAATCGTATCGTCTGTTTGTTGATACAAAAGTCATATAAAAAGATACATAAAATCCTTCTGTGTCTTTTAAGCATTACATCTAATACAATTCATTCAAATATTTGTAATATTTGAAGTAAATAAAGACTGTCGCTGAAACGACATGGTAAGAATTTTCAACGAGTCTGAGTCATGTATGGTGTTGACTTCGGTGGGATGAATATTTTCATGATCATAATATATCTCACTGATATAACCTCAAAACCTCAAAAATACAACGTAGGGCTCTGTGATCTGTTCAATTGACATATTACAGTCACTAAGACAAGTAAAAGCCTGTGGACAAGGGAACAATCCAGTTGTTTACGATTCGGACTGAATGTGAACATGTAGCTCGTTGCGATGAATGATGGATAAGATAAAAATACAAAATTTCAAGTAACATTTTCCACTTACCTTGTGAAGAACAATGGGTGTAATAAGCAAAAGGATTTTTTTTTTCTGTATCTGAGGAATAAGCACATTTGAAAGTTTCTACAGCCTTGTGAAGCGAATAACGATGTTTGTAAGCAAGTTGCACAGTAGTCAGTTATATTTTCTATTTTATTTAAAATTTCCAAAATGTTTGGCGTGTAATTAAAACTCATAATAACATAGTGAGTGTTTTAATGGCTTCCTATTGGATTTGTTATATGAAATTAAGTAAAGTAACAATATATCAAAGTGTTAGGGATTTAAGGATACTAAAAGAATTCTTCTTTTAACGGTAGGTTCATGTCTGAGCCGCCGTGGTCACAACATAATACTTAATTGTAGTTTTCATGTTGTGATGCTCTTGGAGTGAGTACGTGGTAGGGTCCCCAGTTCCTTTCCACGGAGAGTGCCGGTGTTACGTTTTAGGTAATCATTCTCTCTATTTATCCGGGCTTGGGACCAGCACTGACTTGGGCTGGACTGCCCACCCAGTGGCTAAATAAGCAATCGAGGTGAAGTTCCTTGCCCAAGGGAACAACGCACCGGCCGGTGACTCGAACCCTCGAACTCAGATTGCCGTCGTGACAGTGTTGAGTTCGACGTTCTAACCATTCGGCCACTGCGGCCTTGACGATCA
>NC_051423.1:21400080-21402580 GCF_015228065.2 Penaeus monodon | reverse complement strand
GATAAAAAATATTAATAGTTTATCACGCAGCTTAGTGATGTCTGGGGGGAAAATAGGTGCCTATCACGTACTTGTACTGACTCGCATATCTTGTAGTTTCACATACACAGTACATAATGTCCAGAGGGAGATGACTTAAGACTTTTTTGTTCCCTTGTACCCCTTGGGTATTTTTACAGATTACCTAAAAATTAAGGAAAAATAATGGTGTGAAATTGATATTTTTATATTTATGAAGGTCTGTGTAGAAATAAGAATCAATGGTAATCTATGAAATGTTTTGAGCCTTCACAGTTTCATAACAGTGAAAAACAAATGGTATTCACACTAATCTTGGTATAACGTAAGTAAAAGCTTTGCATACTAAAATAAGAGAAAAAAAAATTGTGCAGGAAGCTCTCTCTCTCTTTCTCTCTCTCTCTCTCTCTCTCTCTCTCTCTCTCTCTCTCTCTCTCTCTCTCTCTCTCTCTTTCTCTCTCCTCATCTCTCTCTCTTTCCTCTCTCTCTCTCCTCCTCTTCCTCTCTCTTTTTCTTCCCTTTATTCTCTCACTAGTTTCCTCCTTATTCCCTCCTTTCCTCTTCCATTCAGTAGTGGTTATTCTTCATATATACCCCCTGAAAAGTGTAAACGTACCACTGGGGTAGCACTTAGCTGAGTCAATACATCTGAGTGGCATGATAATATATATATATATATATATATATATATATATATATATATATATATATATATATATATATTTTTTTTTTTTTTTTTTTTTTTTTTTTTTTTTTTTTTTTTTTTTTTTTTTTTTTTTTTTTCCTGTGTTATAAATTCCATACCGCATTTTTTTTTCTTTCTTTCTTTCTTTCTTTCTCTACAGTATTCGATTTCACGCTAATTATTACAACCTCTCAAGCCAACAGACAACTGATTAGTGACCACCAGAGGATAATGAGCAATGTTCCCCGCAACTTTGTATCGCGTATCCAGTAGGATACACAGAAACACGCAAATTCATGGATCTCGGCGGCCACAGTTGCGAAAGAAATTTAGACTGTTGCTCGACTGGTAAGTGAATTCAGCTATTTTGTGCGGGACTGTTGCTCAACAAAGTATCTTGGTCTGAACGTGGGTATGAAATCATGTCTCGCAACTGTTTCGCAGCAATTACGAAACAGCTGTTTTTCAGATACAATGTTGAACAACAGTGTATCTTGGTTAGGATTAGACTTAACATGTGTTGTGGCATCGGATATAAGATATTCAGAATTCGCTTACCATTATTCTATTATTTCTTCTACGTGTGAATAAAAATGTGGCACAAGTTCTGCGAGTGAAACAACTGGTTTTGTTCAAGCTGTACAACTTTTAGACTTGATTGGTCTTCAGACGCCCACTAAACTTGTGTGTGACACTGCAGATAAGGCTCTAAAATGGCAATCACAAAAAAAAGGTGACAAATAAGTATGGAAGGAGTATGATTTTTTTTACTCGTACCTCGTGTCTTTATGTATAACTACTAACATGAATAAAAATTGCCGCTCTTTGCTCGCTTATGCTGTTACTGGTGTTGTTTCAAACTGTAGTAAATTGACTCGAGAGGTAAAATTCTTCTCTTGGTGTAATTACTCTCTTTCTCTTTGTCTCTTTGCTTGCCTGTCTTTATCTCTATCTCTGTCTCTTCTTACTTAGCTCCCCCCCCCCCCTCTCTCTCTCTCTCTCTCTCTCTCTCTTTCTCTCTCTCTCTCTCCTTTCCTCACCCTCTCTCTCCTCACCCTCTCTCTCCTCACCATCTCTCCCTCCCCCCTCTCTCTCTCTCTCTCTCTCTCTCTCTCTCTCTCTCCTCTCTCTCTCTCTCCTCTCTCTCTCTCTCTCTCTTCTCTCCCTCCTCTCTCTCTCTCTCATCTCTCTCTCTCTTCCTCCTTTCCTCATATCTACTATCTCCTCATTTCCCCTTCTCTCTCCTTTTCGTCTTATACATATAACAAGCATATATTCGTGCGTCTCTGTTCACATAAGGCTGAATAAACAATGATTTCTTCGAAACTGATCCCTTTCGAAAACACGATAATAATTAGCCCACAGTACCCTTCAATTTACCGGTAACCCTTGCCAGTGTGAACCCGAAGTTTCGACCTGTATCCGAAACACACGTTTACTTGGACATGTGTTTCGGATACAGGAGTCGAGACTGGCGGCTCAGATATTGGCAACACTTTTCTCATCTGTCATAATTTAATGCTTTATTTTTAAAAGAATATGTGTGTGCGTGTGTAAGCAATATATATATATATATATATATATATATATATATATATATATATATATATATATATATATATATATATATGTACTCTTGATTAGTTTTACCTGGTGCGAGCAATATGCTATTTAATATGATTATTACCTGTTGTTTACTTATTCTTAAATTTATAATGTGAAAGTTTTAAATGTTATATACAAGCAAGCACTGAGAATTGTTATATTATTATCTCGTATATCTATGCAAATAACAAA
>NC_051423.1:21380080-21385080 GCF_015228065.2 Penaeus monodon | reverse complement strand
GCAGTAGTATTGTCTTCATTATTATAATTATTATTAACATTATCATTATTATCATTATTATTATCACTGTTGTTTTTATTGATATTATCATTATCGTCACTATTATTATTATTATCATTATTACATTCATTATTATTATCATCATTATCATTATTAGCATTATCATTACTGTCATTACTGTTATAATTATTCATTTATATTATTACCATTATTATCATCATTATTTTATTATTATCATTACTATCATTATTATTTCCATCATCATTATCATTATTACTATCTACAATCTTCTTTCATTAAACTTTTTGCTCTTTCATCGAAATATCCTGCCTTCAACATCCTTCAAAATTATATAATTTTCTGTCAGTTTACGTTTAATTTCACACACACCCCGTGAAAATAAGTGAGGACGAAAACAAACCTGACGCAGAGGCCGCCACCTTCTCCTGCCAGTGTCTGACCGACTACTGACTGCCTGTTTCCAAGACGTGTTACTCAGTTCCGTTTCCCTTGAGGATGTTCCCTAGTTTCTCACTGTTGTTTGGGTCGGTGGCCTGATTTTCAGTCACGAAGTCAAAGTAAGTCTGTTTTTTTTATGATGATTATTGTGTTTAAGAAAGAGGGAAGGAGGGAAATATAGAGAGAATGATTGTGAGAGTGAGTGAGATGGGGAGAGAGAGAGAGAGAGAGAGAGAGAGAGAGAGAGAGAGAGAGAGAGAGAGAGAGAGCATGCCATTGCATACAATAGATATAAAAATACATATAGATATAAACATCTATGTATTATATAATTATATAATTGTATTTATGTAATATGTATATCTACATGTACACACACACACACACACACACACACACACACACACACACACACACACACACACACATATATATATGGTTTTGCGTGTGTGTGTGTGTAATGTATTATATATATATATATATATATATATATATATATTTTATATATCTTTTATATAAAATTATATATATATATATTTTATATTATATATATTACCATAAAATATATATATATATATATAATATATATAAAATAAAATATAATTATATATCTTATGTATATATATATACATATATATTATATATTTTTATTTTATAAAATTATTTTATTTATATATATGCGTGTGTGTGTGTATATATAAAATAAGAATGGAAAAACCCACCGCGTTGACACTGTGGTAGAAAAACCCAAAATGCACAAACTAGATTTATTGAATTTGATACAATTTTAAAAAATCTAGTTTGTGTATTTGTGGGTTTTTCTACCAAACACACACACACACATATATATATATATATTATATTATATATATATATTATATATATATATATATATATATATATATATATATATATATATAATACCACATATTATATATATATATATTATATTATATATATTTATATATATATCTTATCTATATATATTATATTTTCTTCTATATATTTATTATATATATATATATATATACGCTGCGTGTACATATATGAAATATATATATATTATAGAAATATATATATATATATATATATATATATATATATATTTCTATATGGGTGGGTGCTTCACGTGCATGGTGATGTAAGCGATGGTGTGGTAGCCTAATAGTGTTAAGTGCTTTGCATGCCTTCTCGCTTGCAGCTTCCACCCTGGCTAGCCCATGCAAAAAAGGGAGCAGCTTCCGCATAAGTCTCCCCTGCCAGGTCACAGCCTCTCCATCATTAAGACTTCTGCAGTGCCTCCTCGTGGCCACCCATGGGTAACTGGGTAACCTTGCGGTCCCAGGCTAAATCTGTGGGGGATCTCGGAGCAGCAGGAGGCCCCAGGGGTAGGGAGTTATGGCCCACCGGCGTGTGGACACGCTCGGGCTTCTTTTACCAACTCCTGCCCCCTAGCCACCCTGGGGAAATGGGGCGGCTCGGGGGAGGTGGGCCTTGCCAGTCCTCCTCCCCCAGAATGACCCTCTGGCAACGTCCCGGATGAATGGTAATGCTGGGGGAGGGGTGTTGTCCCTATCACCCAGCAAGTAAGGAGGGCTGGGGGTCCCGCTGGGAGGCAAATGTCGGGGTGCAGGATTGGGACAAGAGTTTACTCGTCCCGCCTGCGCCCCGGCAGGCGCCAACCCACCATGAAGCTTGTGGGGGAAAGCCCTCGGGAACCCACAGGTGGATAGGCGGGTCCCACAGCCTTCCGCCCCCCTTTATCTGGGGCTGTGTTGGGGGGGGCGGCAGAGGTGGCGTGCACCCGGAGTGACCACCCGGGCTTAACCTCAGGGGTGCTTTCCGGGTAGGCGTTTGGGAACATCCGGTCCTTGCGGCAGGATGAGCGGTTTTCCCCTCTGCTATCGCGGGAATTGAAGCGACTGGGAGTTGAGGTGGCTGCCCTCTCAGAGGTGAGAAGACGTGGTAGCGGGACGATCAGTGTGGGTGGTTACACCTACTACTGGTCGGGCCGCAGCTGATGGTCGCCACCTCCAGGGTGTAGCCATAGCCATCTCCAGTCGACTTCAGCCTGGGGTAGTCGAGGTGACACCGGTTGATGACGTATCATGACATTGAACTGAAGCATGCTTTTTGGCTTCATGTCTCTTATTGCTGTATACGCTCCTACCGATGTACATAAAACCGATTTGGAAAGAGGCGTTCTACCCCAAAACTCGCATCTGTGGCAGCCCGATTGCCCCCGGCGAAAACATTCGCATTGTTCTGGGCGACTTCAATGCGGTATCCGGCTGTGACCGAGCTGGCTACGAGATGTCTTTTCGGCCCCCATGGCTCGGGAGCTCATCCCAGCAGCGAGAATACCCTCCTTCTCCGGGACTTTGCTAGGTCCCCAAAAAATTAGGATCTCTGGCTCCTGGTACCAGCGCTCCCAACTCGCATCGTGGACTTGGTACAGCGATACGGTACAGTGGCCAAGGAGATCGACCACATTCTTGTCAGCACGCGATGGAGGATCCTCCAAAACTGCGGGGTTTTTACCGGAGTGCTGAGTTCTGTGGCACCGACCATAGCTGCTTGTGGCTACCCTGGGGGTTTCCACTTCAAAACTCCCCGTCCCTCCAGTGGCCACTCTAAGGTTTTTCACTTGGACAGACTGAGGTAGGAGGAGTGTGCCCTGGGTTCGCCAGGGCCCTCCTCTGACCGATTCCTCAGAAACCGCAACCTGACGGTTTCCAGTTGCTCTGTGGGAGTCCTTCAAGGCGTAACACTCGAGCAGCTCAGGAGTCCATTGGCGTACCCCAAGGACAAGGCAGAATACCATCTCCCTGGAGACATTAGAGGCCACTGAAGCGTGTCGCAAGGCTCGGCTGAAGGGGAAAATCAAGTCTTGCGTCGATCCATGGTGCGTAGGACTCGGACACTGCTGAGAAGGGACAAGGAACAGTTCATCAGGAATTTTTCTGAGGAGGTCGAAGGCCATTTCTTGGTAAATGACCTTCGCCCTGCCTACCAAGCCCTGAAAAAACTGAACCTAAGCCCTCCCCCACAGATGACTGCAGCCCCGATCAGCGGATGGACGGATCATCCCCAATCATGTTGGGGTTCGTGAACGTTGGGCTGAGTATTTTGAACATTGTACCAGGTGATCCTCCAACGTTAGCTTGGATGCAAGCGATGTCTCAGTGCCTGTGCCGGACCCACCCATCGCGAGGAACCTCCTACCCTAACAGAGGTTGGGCCCTTGGCGATTTCCCAAGCTGAAGAGTGGGAAAGCTGCAGGCATATGTGATATCCCTGCTAAAACTGCAAAAGGCTGGGGGTGAACCTATGGCTCGGGGGCCTGCATACAGTCCTGACTGCCATTTGGCAGTCTGGT
Organism: Penaeus monodon; assembly: GCF_015228065.2. Classification (NCBI taxonomy): domain Eukaryota; kingdom Metazoa; phylum Arthropoda; class Malacostraca; order Decapoda; family Penaeidae; genus Penaeus; species Penaeus monodon. The sequence continues at coordinate 21,381,242 of NC_051423.1, read as the reverse complement.
ACCATTCCCCTGACCTGCTGAGGGGCGTGGTCATCCCTCTCGGGAAAGGGGGAAAAGGGATCGATGGGACTGTAGCAACTACCGTGGCATTACACTGCTCAGCATACCAGGAAAGGTTCTCGCTCACTTTCTTCTGAAACGGAATCCGAAAACCACCTACTGAGGCACCAGAGACCGGAGCAGTGTGGATTTACTCCGGGCAAGTCCACAATAGACCCGTATACTTGCGCTTCGATTAATTGTGGAACGCCGTCGTGTTTTTGGTCCGTGGGTTGCTTGCAGCCTACATCGACCTCAAGAAGGCGTTTGACTGGGTGCATGGGGAATCGCTTTTGGGAGATCCTGAGGCTCAGGGGAATTCCGCACAGATTTTTGGGCCCCTGATAGCAAGCCTCTATACTGGTACTGAAGTGCTGTAAAGTGTGGTGGGGGTATGTCGAACTTCTTTCCCTGTTAATTCAGGGGTGAGGCAAGGCTGTGTCCTTGCACGCACACTTTTCAAACACTTGTATGGACTGGATAATGGGCAGAGCTACTAGCCAAAGTCAGTGCGGAGAAACACTAGGCAATATTAAGGTCTCGGACCTTGACTTTGCCGACGATGTTGCCATCCTATCTGAGTCCTTGGAGTCACTTGTGGCGGCTCTTGATGCATTTAGCAATGAGGCGAAGCCCCTAGGCTTAGAGGTCTCCTGGACCAAGACCAAGATTCAGGACTTTGGGGCCTGTTAGGGGAACCCGTTCAGTCGATCCATGTTTTGCGGCGAGGACGTTTGAAGTCACAGAAAGTCTTACATACCTTGGTAGCGTAGTCCATATTTCTGGGTTGTCAGACCAGGAAGTCAGTAGACGGATTGTCTGGCAACAGGAGCCATGAACTCGATCAACAAGAGCGTTTGGAGATGTCGGAAACCTATGCAGAAGGCCCAAAGCTGCGTGTCTTAAAGGCCTTGTTTACTTCCAGTTTTGCTCTATGGAGGCAAAAACCTGGACGCTATCCGTGCCTTGGAGTCCTGCCTTGATGCCTTTGTAAAGTCCCCTTCGCCGGATCATGGGGTACAGTTGGCAGGACCACGTTCCAAACCCGGGCGGTTACACCGTGAGACCGGCATGGGACCTGTTACTTGCATAATCCGGGATCGCCAACTCAGGCTCGATATGG
>NC_051423.1:21372580-21377580 GCF_015228065.2 Penaeus monodon | reverse complement strand
CATTCATTCGCTAGATCTGTCACAGCTATCATCTGGTGCTCCAGTTCTGCACACAATCCTGAAATGAAAGGGAAAATTTGTGTTCACAGCCTTTAAATGAACACTCCCCTATTGTCCTCTATTATTCATCAGAGTGCAATTGACTGTTATTTTACTTATTTTTAATTGTTCTTGACATATATACATACAGGACCAATCTATCTTCTGAATCCATACTTGGCAAATTATTACAAAAAAAAAATGTCCCACGAAGGCAGGATTTCTTATGTCATAACGTTATATCGTTTTGCCTTTAAGTTTTATTACACACAAAAAAATGTATTATAAAAAATCAAGACACAAATATATATATTTATTTGTTTGTTTGTTTTATTTATCACCACAAAAAAATTAATACTTCACTAGATACAGCATATACTTGATTATGTGAACTTCACTACACTGTCACGTGGGCCGCGGGGTGTAAGTCTCCGCCCGCAGTGGGGGGCTGAATTCTTGACCTTTTTTTTTCAAACCTTTGGTGATTAATCGTAGGGGTGTATCCCTAACATTCCTACGAAGTGAAATACAACAAAATATATGTATGTTTGTTGTCAGTCTGTTTTCACTGTTTCTCAATCCGTTAAAAACAAACTTTTGCCGGGAATACATGTTCCTGTTTGGTAATTAAGTTTAACAAAATAAATATATAAGTGAGTCCCTATCTCCATCGGTGCTTTAGTCAGCGTGAAAGCTCGACCACTGGGGAACGCCACAAAATTGGGTTCGAACCTAAACTCAAACCCAAGCCCGAATCACTGCTCGAAAGTACAAACAAGAATACTTTTGAAAATGAATATAAACTCCTATTGCCTTTTACAGTCACCTTTTATGTCCGTGTGTAATTACTTATATGCCACAATTTATTATTTTTGCCTGTTTTCTGTAGATAAACCAACCTTGAAATATAACTAAATGTGTCTATACCAGGAGGGAATTCAGGTCATCACTATGGTATATTAAAGTATGCTTAGAAGTGTCTGACTGGAAAACAGAATACCCTTGGGAAATAGTCAATTTTATTTTTTGGTTCAACAGGACAAATGGAAATGGAGCTACCTGGTTATATGTTCCTTGAACACACGTAAAATAAACCCCCGTTCAGACCCCAAACGACGAACTTTTTTTTTTTTAACCATTCTTTCCCAAAACTATAATTTCCTTTAAATATTAATATAGAGCGAAAAACAATTGCTATTTTTCAATACATTCTGATGACTCCCTTTACGCGGCATGATACGAATGATGGATCTTCTATTCTCAAAATCTTTCCTCTAAAGAATGTATAATGAAAACATATCAAAATGCGCGAAGTATTTTTCACATTAGTTTTTTAGCTCATTATCTTGCGATAAAAATTGGGATAAAACCTACATAACACAAATAAAACCATACCTAGGGAAAATTTTTGGTGTGGTAATGCCAAACATCGCAATATGGGTTTTGTGTTAAAGAAATTTAATTTATACTACTTACAGTACATGGTCTTTGGTGTAGAGCAACACAATCAGTGTTGAATTTCAGTATTTTTACTAAGAGTAAATGTTTGGAGATATACGCAAAAATAATAAAAATTTTCAGCATTTACAGTCGAACTGTATTCTGAAATACAAGTATTTTCCTGCAAATCGTATTATCATAATGCACCATGCATAAAATACGATATCCTAGTGCTTCGAGACACTCCTTTTTACAATATAAACAGTTACATTGAATGTTTTCAGAGATAAAAGCCACTTAAATTTTAAAATTCTCATATCATACAACGATGTGAACAATATTTTCAGCCACAGTGATTTAACTATAGGGAAAAAACAAACAGATCCGAAAATGCAGATAGTTGAGAATTGGGCCCCTTTTGTTCCTAAAAAAAAAAAAAAAAAAAAAAAAAAAAAAAAAAAAAAAAAAAAAAAAAAAAAAAAAAAAATATATATATTATATATATATAAAATTATATATATATATATATTTTATATATATATATATTTATATATAAAATATAAAGAGAGAGAGAGAGAGAGGAGAGAGAGAGAAAAGAGAGAGAGAGAGAGAGCCATACTTGATCTATTGCTTGCTAGATGCTGGGTTCGTCGGGAAAAGAATTGCTTGAAGGACCCTCATTCTAATTTCATTATTTGCAATGTGGCCGCTCGTGTTTGACAGAGAGCAGAACCCAACACGCTAAGCCCTTGGATTGGTCATGGTTCCCAGCCGTCCCGCTATGTAAAAACAAATAATAATAATAATAATAATAAAGAAATAAATAAATAGTAAGTAAATAAATGAATAATTGAATAGATATATAAATAAATAGATAGATAAATTAATAAAAACAATAAACAAAAATATGATATGGGGTTTCCCGTAATGTAGGCCTATGGGCTTTTTCCACTTATTTCCTCCACCTATGACCACAAGGTTATTAATATGAGCATTATATTGATCTCTCTTTCTTTGTTTCTCCTCTCTCCCCCCACCCCCACACACACACACACACACACACAAAAATTTTGTTTAAGAAAAAAATTCCTTGTGCGTCTTTAATCCCTTTTGTTGTTTTTTTCCCTTTTATAACAGCGAATAGACAGTTTTTTATAAGTAAAAAAGAAGTAAAAAAAAGGTTTTCCTTATTTATGCTTACTAGTCTACATGTTATTCATGCCAGTCTGCAAATAATTGTAAATATTACTGAAAATTTACTTTGTAATATGAATAGTGTTCTGTAAACCATTTATTTAATGTTTTTTCTCTGTAAAAATGTTTATAGTATTTATCTGTAAAAAAAAAAAAAAAAAAAAAAAAAAAAAATTTTGTATAGAAATAGAAATTCTTTGTATAATTATAATTTCTTTTTTAAATTTTCCTGCATTTTTCGTACAAAATTTACCCTGTATTTCTTTCATGTTTTAACCACTTATAACCAATATTTATCAGAACTTACTGAAACCTTTATGGAGTATTTACAGGTTCTTATTAACACAATAATTAATAACTTTTTTTCTGTAAGAATCTCAGATAAAATATTATGCAAAAATATTCAACCAAATGCATGTGAATCCCTGTGGCAACCTCCTGTTCTGGAAAAGAATAATTCAAGCAATTGATCATTAATATGTATTTTGTTTTCAGATCCAAAGGTCCTTTTATCGAAGTATTCCCTCTGATAAACATTAGTGAATAACACCGTGCCAATGTATCAGCTTTTGAGTGACACCCTAATGTGGCACAATATAGAAGTATATAAAAAAAAATAACTTCCATTTAGAAGTAAAATTTCACTGGAATATTAGGTAAAGTTCTTGTGAAAATAATATAATAATCCCATTCATTCGCTAGATCTGTCACAGCTATCATCTAGGTGCTCCAGTTCTGCACACAATCCTGAAATGAGGAAAGTTTGTGTTCACAGCCTTTAAATGAACACTCGTATTGTCCTCTATTATTCATCAGAGTGCAATTGACTGTTATTTACTTAATTTTTAATTGTTCTTGACATATATACATACAGGACATCTATCTTCTGAATCCATACTTGGCAAATTATTACACAAAAAAAAATGTCACCACGAAGGCAGGATATTCTTATGTCATACAGTTATATCGTTTTGCCTTTAAGTTTTATTACACACAAAAAAATGTATTATAAAAAATCAAGACACAAATATATATATTTATTTGTTTGTTTGTTTATTTATCACCACAAAACAATTAATACTTCACTAGATACAGCATATACTTGATTATGTGAACTTCACTACACTGTACACGTGGCCGCGGGGTGTAAGTCTCCGCAGCAGTGTGGCTGAATTCTTGACTTTTTTTCAAACCTTTGGTGATTAGATCGTAGGGATGTATCCCTATACATTCCTACGAAGTGAAATACAACAATATATATGTATGTTTGTTGTCAGTCTGTTTTCACTGTTTCTCAATCCGTTAAAAACAAACTTTTGCCGGAATACTGTTCCTGTTTGGTAATTAAGTTTAACAAAATAAATATATAAGTGAGTCCCTATCTCCATCGGTGCTTGAGTCAGCGTGAAAGCTCGACCACTGGGAACGCCACAAAATTGGGTTCGAACCTATCTCAAACACCAAGCCCGAATCACTGCTCGAAAGTACCAAACAAGAATACTTTTGAAAATGAATATAAACTCCTATTGCCTTTTACAGTCACCTTTTATGTCCGTGTGTAATTACTTATATGCCACAATTTATTATTTTTGCCTGTTTTCTGTAGATAAACCAACCTTGAAATATAACTAAATGTGTCTATACCAGGAGGGAATTCAGGTCATCACTATGGTATATTAAAGTATGCTTAGAAGTGTCTGACTGGAAAACAGAATACCCTTGGGAAACAGTCAATTTAATTTTTGGGTACAACAGGACAAATGGAAATGGAGCTACCTGGTTATGTGTTCCTTGAACACACGTAAAAATACCGCCGTTCAGACCCAAACAGACGAACTTTTTTTTTTTTAACCATGCTTCCTAAAACTATAATTTCCTTAAATATTAATATAGAGCGAAAAACAATTGCTATTTACAATACATTCTGATGACTCCCTTTACGCGGCATGATAACGATGATGGATCTTCTATTCTCAAAATCTTTCCTCTAAAGAATGTATAATGAAAACATATCACAAATGCGCGAAGTATTTTTCACATTAGTTTTTAGCTCATTATCTTGCGATAAAAGTTGCATAAACCATACATAACACAAATAAAACCAGTACCTAGTAACATTTCGGTGTGGTAATGCCAAACATCGCAATATGGTTATGTGTTAAAGAAATTTAATTATACTACTTACAGTACATGGTCTTTGGTGTAGAGCAACACAATCAGTGTTGAATTTCAGTATTTTTACTAAGAGTAAATGTTTGGAGATATACGCAAAAATAATAAATTTGCAGCATTTACAGTCGAACTGTATTCTGAAATACAAGTATTTT
>NC_051423.1:21365080-21367580 GCF_015228065.2 Penaeus monodon | reverse complement strand
TAACGTCCTTTGGTTGAGACCCCCCTCTTCATAACGTCTATGAAGAAATGTTTTTAAACGCCCTTATAAGACATTTTGAGATGTGCACTCTGCACTATTCTAAATTTCTTTATATATGTTCGATTGAGTAACATAAGCTTACAAAGCAACAACTTTGGCCTATTTAAAAACATGTTTTCATAACATTCTAAAACTTCCAACTTAAAAAACCTCCACCCCCTAAATGTCCAGAGGACGTTTTCTGTGAAAAAAATTGATTGCCGGATGAATAGCCGAGATGTTACAGGATCCGGTGCCGGAATATCCACGGCGTTTATTTTCTGCAGCTAAGGAAGAGATGGATACATGTTTTAGCTCAAGAGAACAGTGTTGTATAAAGACTATCTTAAAGTTTATTTTTGTAAATATCGACACATATTTATGGCTTATCTTTGCCCATAGTCTCCATTTTCTATGATTCCATGCTTATCCCTCCTGGAAAATGATAGGCAAGTTGAATTCAGTTTTCAGTCACAGTGTTTGTAATCATGAAACATGTCGAAAAAATATCTTTTGCTTAATGCCTATCGTAGTCAGACTTTGGTATTTACCATTTTTTCTGATTTATCAGATGCCACTGCATGAAAAATGAGTGGTCATGTCTTCCAATGTTATTTTCCATGTCTATTTTTGTATTTCTCGGAGTTCAAGTGTTAGCATAAATTTCTTTAAAACTATATATATATATATATATATATATATATATATATATATATATATATATATATATATATATATATATATATATATACATGTTCCTTAATATTAATGTTGATTAAAAGAAAAATATTACGGGTTTATTTCACTAATTTGTATTCCTTCCCCTGCCGCTAAAACAGCCTCCAAACCATCGATGCCACTAGTTCCGTCGCCATTTTTTGCCCTTCGTAAAATGCATTTTCGATAACAAAAAAATCGATCGTGGGGGGGGAGGGTTCCCTGGGCGTGTCCCGGCCCATAGCTGCCCAGACATGTTCGATGGGGTTTAAATCTGGTGATTTAGGCAGATGTGGCAACAATGATCTCGGGGTGAAGCATTTGCCAGTCCACGTGAAGCTTTTGTATCCCATTTGAAGCATTACAAATCTGCCCCGATTTTTGTAAACTGCTAACAGGAGCGGCCATGAAGTACTGTATTTCAATTTACATTATACCCGTGTATACTGATAACGGTATTGGATATGGTGATAAATATGTTTTGTGGTTATTTGCCATCTAAGTCATAATGAGAGTAAAATAATGCAAAACATTTATTTATCTTGTAATAAAAAATAATAAAAAATATAAATACATAGACAAAACAACCCATGGCCATCGAAACGCATGCTTCAAATATCTAGTTCACTGGTCTCGGTCATCGAATATTGTAATATGATCGTCATATAGAGTAACACTAACCATGGGAGAGGCTAACAAGATCCCCCGCCTCTACACAGAATGAAGCATTCAGTTCCTCACTGACTACAAGTAAAGGTAACGAATTTTTTTTTTTTTTTTTACTGTGCATACAGTAAAAAAAAATCAATAAAGAAAACATTATACTACTTTATATTCTGGTGTAATCTTGATTACATGCAATACATGCAAAAATGGAAAAGTACCTGACTACTCTTCAACTTATATTGTTTACACACACCAATCTCTGCCTCGCAAGGCTGTGGAAACTTTCAATTTTATTTCTCAGATTCAGTCAAAATATCCTTATTACATACATTGTTCTTCCTATGAAAGGTGGAGGTTGCATGAAGTTTTTGCATCTCATTATATCCACCGCGAGTGAGCTCCATGTTCCATAGAGTTCGAATCTCAGATAACTGGATAATGCCAATCATCATGGTTATTTGTCTTGCCTAAATTATAGGCCTTTTTGTAGCATTTCCGAAACCTCTAGCACTTTAATATACTTTGATGCATGTTTGTTGTTACGTTATTAAAACCTATTGTAACATCTTTTCGATTTGTATCAGATTGTATCCCTCTACATTGATACAAAGTGATACACTCCGGTCAGCCAATCAGAGCATGATATTTTTCAAATATATTTCAGTCTCAAATAGGATTCATATATTCAATAATTACGAATTGCATCGTATGTTCTTGATCTAAATTTCTATTCTAAGGCGTTTTTTGGAAGATCTCCGAAATCCCAAACACTGATACGTGTTTGCCCTTTACGCATACAACATTAGAAACTGTTGAAAAATCTTTTCATTTTGTGTCAAAATTTACGACTTCAGCTTGATATGGTCTGATACACTCCGGCCAGCCAATCAGAGCGTGATATTTTAAAGGTATATTTCACGTAGTCTCAGACAGGGATTTATGTTTTCATTAATTGCATGCCGTATTGTAAGTTTCTTGATATAACTTTTTATTGTAAAGGTGCATAAAATGTCCCTGTGCCATTTTAGTAGTATATCAAAAAAATGTTCAGTCTAAATGGGTAAGATCTGAAATCAAG
>NC_051423.1:21350080-21362580 GCF_015228065.2 Penaeus monodon | reverse complement strand
ACAACATTCAGTACATGTAGACAGGTTTGCTATGTGATATTCTTCATTGCCAAGTTGGGACGTATTTGATAATGAGAAAGTTATCGGGTTAATGTATCGCCATTATTTGGTTATGTATAAAAAGGGGCGAAATTTGGTACTAATATCATGAGTTATTTTAATCGAACTTTCAAAAAAATATTTTGGTCTATGACAAGTTAGTATTCCGTATTGAGAAGTGTGTTATATCTATGATGAGAGGAAATGCACATGTCTAACACTAGTAGGCTGACGCGTAAACAGTGTATCCAGCCCGCTCTGCCTCGGTCACCGTTTATAAGTGGGAAAGTTGCATAGTAATCGGGTTGTGTGTACCATGTCGAATGATAAAAAGAATTCCCAAGGCAAAGGCAGAGGATGGTACTCAGCAGCCATACTCAAATTATGTCGTCAAGGTTTGCAACCCAGTAAAGCAATTCTGAAAGCTAATGCTGAGTCCAGAGAGCACGTACAGCGCGTCTTCTCAGTCAGCTTTACAAGTGTGTGTGTGTGTGTGACATCTATAAATAGTGAAATCTGGCTGAGCTGGGGTGACATCCATTAATCAACGAGGTCGGCCAGGCAGCTGCTGACCTCTTGGGTCATGACCTCACCTTCGGCGATAACGAGAAACACCTGGAGGGGGCAGCCGAGGGCAACAGCTGTGTCCCCACGCCCTAGGCTGGAAACGACGCAGAAATACCCGAAGGAGTCAGACTGAGTCCGTTCCCTGAACCGCGAACACCTTACCCTTTAGCCCGTAGGAGCTGACGCCGCCTCCGCCACGTCTACCGCGTCAAGATCCCTTTTAATCTACGTGTCTTTTCCCTCAATAAAGCTGAGAAACAGATACTGAGTTTTCCTCTGGACCTGCCAGATAATATAGTGGTATTCTAGTATAATTCAAATTAAAGACCATTATAGCTGGTGGCAGCAGTGGGATGAGGACGTCGCGTATACGGCGCAGTGGACGGGACACCGAAGAGGCCCGGAGGGAAAGGAAAACCGAATGGGGGGGAAAGGGAGGATAAGACGCGCGCCGCGGGGGGTGACGCCCTACGGTGTGCCTTTAAAGTTTTTTCCCCGGGCGTGCGAGTAGGCCCAGCCTTAAAGGGGGAGCAGTTGTCAGCGCCTCGAGGGCGGGGCCCAAAAAGGTAGGGGCAGAGGGGTGTCCCTTAAAAATATTAAAATCTGGCTGGGGCTGGGGTGACATCCATTAATAAACAGGTGGGCCGGGCACGCTGACCTCTTGGGTCACCCCCCTCACCTTCGGTGATAACAAAAACCCCCTGGAGGGGCGCCAAGGGAAAACAGCTGTGTCCCCCAGGGCCCCTAGGCTGGAAAACGCCCGAAAAAAGAAATACCAAGGAGTCAGCCGGGAGCCCCCTTTCCCCTAAACCCGGGCAAAACCCCTTTACCCAAAAAGCCCGTAGGGCTGACCCCCCTCCGCCCCGGCTACCGCGTAAAGATTTTTTTTAAATCTACGTGTTTTTTTCCTAAAAAAGCTGAAAAACAGATACTGATTTTCTCGGGACCTCCCAAAGAATATAAGTGGTTTCCCTAGTAAAATTTTCCTTTTTAGAGCCCATTATGTTGTGTGTGTGTTGGTGTGGGGTTTTGTGTGTTTTGCCGGGGCGTGCGAGCGTGTGCGGGGTGTTTTTTAAGGGGAAACCCCTTTCAACCTGTTTAAAGGGGGAAAAAGTCTAAATTGTGGGGGGTATTACAGCCACTGTTCCTGAGGCCACCTAGAAATATTTTTTAAATTGCCGCAAGGTGATTTACTCTAGAAAACAAAACAGAGGTCCCAAAGGGGGGAGGACCCCTTTAAAGGGGAAAACCGATATATTGTTTTTTGAAATGATTAATGTGAACGAAGCGTATTGGGATACTCCTAGTCCGTTCTTAAGCTGCCGTGAACTCGGGGGCTTGTACGAAAAGAAAAATTATTTACAACAAGGCCATTTTAGCATTGCAAAGGGTTTGTGGGTTTCCCAACTTTCGTTACAAAGCATGGTTCTTGTATGACATGTTCACTGATGATTTCTTTATATTTTGTTTTTGTATCTCCTCTGGTGACTGAATTCGAAAGAGTTAATCCACTGTTTCAGTCAACACACCCTTGCGGCTCAAATGTTTTATGAATTGCATTTTACTTCTTTGACTCTTCAGGTGTACGATAAGGACATGCCACACTACCTCTGGAAAGGACTGATTTTAGAGCAAAGTTCTTATCAAATGCCCAGCGTCGTTTGAAAAACCCCGTGAAATTTAAAGAGCCTGGAAGTTCGCTGCAAATAAATGCAGTTAGAGCTAATGAACAAGTCAAGGTGCACTTGCCACAAAGTCGGAAAGTGTATACCGGTCTCAGGAATTTGTTACCCAGGCCTCTTTTTAAATCCTAAATGAGCGACCCCCTTTTAAAAAGACCCCCCTTTTAAATCCACCTTCGAAGCTTGTGAAAATCAGTATCGCCTGATTCTGTATCACCCATGGCCTGAGGAAAGTCTTTTTAATGGAAAGATATCTGAAGACCCAGTAGTATTCAGGTCCAAAATCAAACTCACCCAAACAACGACACAAAACCATCTGAGGAACTTGGGTCATATGCATTATCACGCAGAACAAAGCCAAGAACAAAGTAAGTAATGACTTTGTGAAACAAGTTTTCTCGTATGTTATTACAATAGAAACCCCAAAGTAAGAAACCGGGGTGAAAATTCCTGTTTTTTAATTTAAAACCCGCAATAAAGCCCAAACTACTGTGAGTGGAAGTTGAGCCCAAAACTTAAAAAAAAATAAAAAAAAAAAGAACGAAAAAGAAACGAAAGCCTTTTGTCCTTATCAAAGACTGTTAGGGTAAATTTTTCTCAACCAAAAGATGTGATAATCAAGAGGAGAAAGACGGTGGTTTTGTGCGCTCTCTTTAAGAAAATTGCAAAGAAGAAATACACATGATGCTACTCTGTACCTTAAGTAAGCTTTTTTTCACAGTTATTGTTAAATCATATTGTTATGTCATATGAGCTATCTCTCCCCCTCCCTGTCCTTCTCCTTCTCCATCTCCATTTCCCTCTCCCTCTCTCTCTCTCTCTCTCTCTCTCTCTCTCTCTCTCTCTCTCTCTCTCTCCTCTCTCCCTCCCTCTTTTCTCTCCCCTTTTCTCTCTCTCTCTCTCTCTCCATTGTTATTCACGGCAGAATACGTTAACAGACATATATCTTATTTGTACAGTGTTCAGAAAGAAATTATATTGTACGATCTTTATTTTCCAACACGATTGAGAAAAAAATCAAGTTCCATATAATTGGGGAGTTAGTCGGGTTTTTCCAACAGTACCGTCTACCCGTAATAGATATAGAGATACATCTTGATATTTAAAGGTGTGAAATGTATATAAAACAGTCTAATATTTATAATTGGACATACACTGTACTGTGCAAAATAGTGAATGGTGTTACGGTTAGTGCCAGGGGGGGGGGGGGGGGGGGTTTGGGGGGGGGGGGGGGGGGGGGGGGGGGGGGGGGGGGGGGGGGAAGGGAAAGGAGGGGAAAGAGGGACCAAGTTTGAGACCACCCATTTAAAAGGGGGGGAAACTATGGGGGCCCCCCCTTTGAAACGTTTTGTGAAAATTTTTTTCCCGGGGAAAAACCAACGGTTCCCCCCATTTTAAATTTCCCACTGGTTTCTAAAAAATATTTTCCAAACCCATTCTTTATCCCCGCAATTCTGTATTTGGGGGGCAAATTTAAACTTTTTATTTTCCGAATAAAAGGACCAAGTTCCGGGAAAATTTTTAAATTTAATGGGAAGGGTTTTTTTAATTTACATTTTTTTAAAAAAAATTTTTACCAACCTTCATTAAATCATAAAGCCGCCCCTTTATTTGTTTTAAGCATTTTTTATATCTTATCCACTTTTTGTTTACATATTTCCTTTTCATGAATTACCTTCAAATTTATAAAATGGGGAAAATTTTCCTTTTAAAAAATTTTCCTTATTTTTTGAGTTTTTTTTCCATTTAAAACCCTAAAGAAAAATTTTTAAAAATTTTGCTTGGTTAAAATTTTTTTTAAAATCCATTAAAAATTTGTTCCTCAAATGGGATTTTACCTTCATACTTTTCCAAAACGGTTTTTTTTTTTTAAAAATTAGAAAAGCAAATTAAATTTTTAAAAATTTTTTTACCTTATTTGGGTAAATTTTCTTTTTTTTTAGTATAATTTGGCCCCCCTTATACGAAAAAAGGTTCAAAATCTTTTTTCCCCGGGAAAAAATAATTTTTTAATTTTTTTTACGAATTTCCCCATAAACGGTTTTCCTCAGAGGGGGGAATTAATTTTTAAAACCCCCTTTAAATTTTAAAAAAGCGGTTTTTTTGTTAAAAATTTTATATTTAAAAAACACAAACCAAATTGGGTTTTGGGAAACTAATTTGGGGCTATTTGGGGTAAAATTTTTTTTTTTTGTTTTTAAAAATTCCCCCTTTTTTGGATTTTGGTTGGTGTTTTTGTGGTTTTGGTTGTGTTTTTTTTTTTTTTTTGTTTGGGTTGTGTTTGGTTTTGGGGGTTGTTGTTTTCTTCGTTTTCGTTTCCCCTTCCTTTTCTTGCCCCCCTTCGTGGCTTGTCGGCCTGCCTCCTTTTCGGGTGTTTGGGCGGATTCGTTTTTTTGTTTTTTGCTTTGGTCCCGTGGTGGGTGGTGTGTGGTGTGTGTGTGTGTGTGGGTTGTGTGTGTGTGTGGGGTGTGTGTGTTGTGTGTGTGTGTGTGTGGTGTGTGTGTGTGTGTGTGTGTGTGTGTGTGCGTGTATGTGTGTGTGTGTGTGTGTGTGTGTGTGTGTGTGTGTGTGTGTGTGTGTGTGTGTGTGTGTGTGTGTGTGTGTGTGTGTGTGGTGTAAGTAGTTGGGACATGTTTACTTGTCCATTCTAAGGATGCCTCCTTTTAGGATATATATATATATATATATATATATATATATATATATATATATATATATATATATATATGTATGTATGTATGTATGTATATATATATACTCATATATTCTTAAAGTATACAGATAACAGTAAAAAAAATGAGGGAAATCATTTTTACAATATCATAAGCGAAAAGTGTTGCTACAATTCCACAAATGTTTTTGGGTCCCCTTGAAGACAGCAACGTTTTCTTCGTTCAGCGTCACCAACTGCTATCACCTAAGGGTCCCTCTAACTGAAGTAACGATTAATTTTGCACTAGGAAGCGTCGCGTGCAGAAGGAGAATTCAGGAGAATGTATCTAGAATGTTTACTTACCTTCCAGTTTATAATATGGTAATTTATGATGGGCTTTTTGCTTCTCGGGATATTCTCCCAAAAAAAAAATAAAAATAATAATTTAAAGTGCCCTTTAATGTTCATCTACTCACAGGGTCCCCTACATTTTGAACCTAAATTTAAACGAGTTTTTTCGCTGACCAACGCCACGGGTCTTTCCAAACACAGCTCGGCCGTGGGGGACTAGGGTTTACTGGAAATTTTTGATCCCCTTTAAAAGGTAAAGGGGTTTCCCCCTCGCGATCCCCCTTCAAGCTCGCCTTTCTTGGAAAAATTATTTAAAAGTAAAATCCCAAACCCCCCTTGCAGAAAGGGCTATCATTTAAAAGGGTTTTCGACGTAAAGAATAATTGGTATGATGTAGGACCCAGTTGCTTCAGTGTACTATTAAAAGGGCCCAAATTTCCAACAGACTGGCCCTCCCTCGTTTTTAAAGTTTTTGGGTTGAGTTTCAGCCTCTCTAAACGCCAGTGCAAAAACCCAAAAAGTCTTGTCCCACGAGAGTTCCCCTTTGGAGCCCGGGGCCCTTGTCTCGCTCGCTTGTTTTTTCCTTTAGTTTTTTTTTAACGAAATTTAAATTTAAAGTAAAATCCTGAAATTACGAACATTATTGGCTTTGCCCCCCTTTCCTTGCTTTTTTTTTTGAAAGTGACCGGGGCTACGGGATGAGTAGCCCCCCACCTAAACCCCCCGCACTCTCTTCTACACCGGGTACCCTTCGGGAAATTGGGACCCCGGGGTTTGGGAGGCCAGTATCTGGGCGTCCTCTGGGCGATTTTTTTCTCCATTTCAAAAATTTTCCTTTTTTCATGTAAATTTCCCCTAAACCCTCCCGGGAGTCCCCTTTGGGTGGGCTCCCGTTTTTTCGCCTGGGGGGGGCACCGACTTCCGCCTTCGCACTAGGCAAGTTCGGGGGTAAGGGAGTGTCCTCCCCATAATTCGATCCTCTCTTTTTGGACTGGAAACGAAACCAAAGGCTTCCCGGGGGGGAAAGGGGCGAAATACGGGATTTACCTCTTTTAAGCTTTTGCGGTTAGGTTGATACCAAAGTTAAAAATTTTTTAAAACCCCTTCCCGGAGAACGTTTTTTGAGCAAAGGGGTCGGACCTGGTCCGATGCCCGGGTGGATATCCCCCGGTTTCCCCCCCTTCTCCCCCTCAAGGAGGGGGCAAACCTCATGCCCACTTTTTTTTACAAACTCGCCCTAAACAAGGGAAACCCCCCACAAACGCAAACCCGAAAAAAACCACTTTTAAAAATCCCCCCGAGAAGGGAAAGGTTCGCAAATTAAATCCCGTGAATGAAATAAATCGCTTTTGCCCGTAAAACCCCTTTATAAATTAAAAAAGGGCCCCTTGATGGTAAAGTGGAGGGCGTTTTTGGGTTTTTGGGTCAAAAAATTGCAGATGGAAGCCTCCTTGAAAAAGTAAAATAAAACTCCCAGATTAAGGGTTTTTAACTTAAGCTACGCAAATTCAGGGGGGATCTTCGAGTTAAGTAACTATTCCTTTTGGGCCCAAAAAAACCTGTAAGGGAGTAATCTTTCACAGGTTTTGAGGCCGATGGAAAAAGTGAAATTCTTGAAGCTTTAACCCCCAAAGACGAGTGGACTTTTCATTTTATGACCAAAAGGAGGGGAAATGTGCGAACGAAATTTACTGTTTTTTTTTGCCTTTGCTTTGAAAAAAAATTTTTCCCAAAAATATTTTCCATTGGGTTAAAACTTTTTTTTTAAAGTAAAAACCTTATACCCAAAAAGCCAATCCTTGAAATGGGATCCCAAAAAAATTGGGAAAACACCCTCATTAAATTTTTTAAAAGACTCAAGAAAATTTGTATGCCGAAAATGGGGTTTAAGCCCATGACCCATTACATGAAATACCCATTTTCCAAATGGTTTAATTGTTGAGGTTCCCATCATGGGGGTCTGTTTAGTTTGCATCCTGAAAGGGGAAACCGAGACTTAGAAATTTGAGAAAGCTTTAAGTTTTTTTTTTAAGCTAAGAGGAAAGTGGAAATTTTGACACAAAAACCCGATATTTCCCTTATGCGGGCCCTTAAAAACCCCCCCCCAAGTGCAGTAATTCATTCAACAGCTTGCAGCTAAGGAAAAAAGAAATTGCTAAACTTAAAAAGACCGTTAAAAAATTTTAAATTTAAAGTATTCACCGGGAAAAAATTTGGTTGATCAAATGACTGAAATTAAACCCGTCTAAACATCTTTAAGGGGGATATACTGAATCACAGTCCCGGAGGCGCCCCTTTTCCCGCCCGGGGCTCCCTCCTGTGGGGACTTCGTTTTTGGCTCGCAAATGGGTTTCTCGTGGGGAAAACAAATTCGCAATCTGTCCCCCCGTCTCCCTCATGGAGGTGCAGGCCCATGGGGGCCCTTCTGCCCTCCAACCATCCCAAGAGGCCCCCGGGGAAAGCGAGGGAGAGGGGGCGCCCTCCCCCCCAAAAAAGAAAAAAAACTGGGGGACAAGGCCTTCCCCCCCAAAAAACGTATTTTGGGGGGCCCCCCCCATTATACAAGGGAACTGTCGAAGTCTTGTTTAAAAGTAAATGCCCTTTAAAATTAAATTAGCCCGTCCTATCCCCCAAATTTATATTTTCTCCAAGAAACGCCTTAAAAACACCTCGCCCCTCTGACGGGGTCTTTTTGGGGGCCTGAGGACTACCATTTAGGTCGGAAGGCTTTGGGGGTAGGGTTTGGGGCGGGTCCCCATGTACACCCAACCAAACCCCCCTTTTTTAACGAATTGACTATTGTTTTCTACTTTGGATTTGTCGCATGCAAAGTAAAAAAAATGGCACGAAATCTGGCTATATGTTCCTTTATTGCCCCACCTGATGCAGCATACCTATGTTTAGCCTTTGCCCCTTCAGGAAACGCCTGCCACAAAAAAAAGAAAATTTTAGCTTTTTTAATGCTCATCACGTTTTTGGGGTTCCCCTGCGGGGGGAATGGAAAGGGGTGAGCAAGAGTTTAATTGCTTTAGTCTGATCTAGCCCTTCTAAATGTTTGGTTTCCGACGCGGGTGGACGATATCCGGTAATTTGAGCTTTATTTTTACCCCGGGTCTCTTCATCAATAGCACCCAAATTTTGCCTGTGGCACACCATTGACGACTCGTTGGGGAAAGCGTTTCATTTTTCCCTTTTTTGTTTTAAATATTCAGCGCCACGTGAAAAACCCCTTCAGCGCCTAAATTTAACGAAAAACGAGAACCCCCGGGGTCGCCTTCACAAGGAGCGCCCAAGCTCGAACTTTTTGGGAGAAACCTTTGATGAAAAAGAAAACCCAATATTCAAAATTCGTTTATAGAACACTTTCCCTATCCATTCCTAAAACTTCGACGATAGCTTTTTAACCCATATTTTTCCAGGTGGAAAACCAATTGCCGCGGGCGCTTTTTCCGCCCAAAATAAGCCCTACGGGTTTTTAAAAAAATTTAACTCACTAATGAAACTTTTGCAATTAAAAAACAAGCAAGGCTAGGGCTCGTAGAATAATAAGACAAGAAAAAAGAGACTCCCTGGCGGAGTTTGCCCTCTAAAATAAAGCACCCAAAAATATCAAGGTTTTTTTCCCACTTTTATAAAATCAATAAAAAAAAAACCACCCTATAAAAAATCAATAAAAATCATTAAAGGGAGGGCACTAATTTCGATTCACCTAGAGACTTTCAAATTTCCTCCCCAGGCTTTTCCTCCCCTACAACGCCGGAAAACTACCATCCCGTTTTTCCTGACCCCCAAAGGGAACTGCTGACTGCAACCTATTAAATTTTGGGCCACGGGAAATGATTTTTGATTAAAATTTAACATAAAAAGAATAGCTTGCCCGAGCCCTAAAAGGCCTGTAAAAAAAACACCCCCCGGCCCCCGATGAGTTTCGTATGAGATGATAAAGGGCATCTTAATCATGATACATGATTAAGTTGCTAAAGTGAAAAATAAAATTTTGGGAAAAAGCCACACTTTTTTTCCAAACTCTGGCATTTTTCCCACATTTTCCCCAATTGAAAGGGGGGGTAACCCCAGATTTTTTCCATCTCCAAACCCCCCAAATTGCTTTTCCTTTTTTGCTTATGCAAGGTCAGGGAACGAATTGTTAACAGTAGGCTTTTTGGGCCTTTTTTTAAATTCCAAAATTTTACTATTTACGACAGTGCGGCCCCCGAAAGGGACCAAACTCTCGACGGGCTAGTAAAGCGGGCCGTCATATTCAAGAGGCCATTGCCAAAAAGTTTTTTTTGATTTCAGTTTTTTAGATATGAAAAAGCCTAAAAACATGACTTTGGCTATATGGCCTATTTTCAAAAATTTTATGCTTTTGGATTACGGGGAAACTTCCCTTGTTTTTTTTAAAAATTTCATTTCTGACAAAATTTTTGTTTCCCAAATTTTTTTCTGAAAATACCCATTTTTTGGGACTTTTTTGTCCAGGAAAACGGGGTCCCCGGGGGAAGGGGTTTTGGGTCCCAAACTTTTTCTATGTATAATCATGACATCTTACCCTCCCCCCGGGGAAATCTTAAATACTCACTGTCCCTGATTTGGGGCTTTTATGGCACTCCAGAAATAATCCCAAAAAAAAAAAAAAATTCTCAAAATCGTTTTCCCTTTGGCATGGATAGGGAATTCCCATACGGGGGCCCCAGTGGGTTTTTTAATTTTCCATTCGAAAGAGTATTGGGGTAAAAATTTTTCACATAGGAAAGCCGAACATCAGGTTTAAATCTAGTACAACCCCCCAATACCCATTTAAAAATTTTGCAAAGTTTTTTTGGGGTAACCCTTTTTTATATAGACTCAAATTGGAAAAACCAAAATTTGGGCGTTTTAAAAAATAAAGTCAAAAAGCACTAAATTTTTTAAAAGTGCATTTCTGGGATTTAAAAGGGGGCTGATAACGTCTTTTTCTAAAGGGATAAAAGCCCCGATTAGGTCTAAAGTAGTTTTTGGGGCAAACGTGTATGGTTCGGCCCTCGAGAAAAATTTTTAAAGGATTGGATGCTGTGCAGAAGGCTGTTTGCTGGGTGGCCCTTTGGGCCCTGAGTGCACTTCCCTTCGAGCGTCTTGAGGTGGAGTAGGGGGTACCTTCCCCCCCGACTCAGAGCGGCCAGTTAAACCCTTTACTTGCCGCAAAAGGGGGCTCGAGTCCCGACCACCCAATGGCAATAGTGGCATTAGGCCCCTTTTCCCCCGAGACTTTCCCCGACCTCGTCGAGAAAGTCGGTTTTGATTCTCTACCTTGGGTAACCCCTTTGGTTTTAATAAACAAAACGCCATGGGAACCCCCAATTTTTTTTATCATGGGCCTGGGTTCCTCAGCTAAGGCCATGGCGCCCGGGGGGGAGGTACAAAACCCGAGGTTCGAGAGATCCTTGTTAAACATCTCCCTTTTTTTTTAAAATATACCGACGGCTTTCCCAAAAAAAAGTGTTTGGGTTTCGGGGGTATGGTCGACTGAATGTGAACTAAAATTCAGACTGCCGGGATAAAATCGATCTTTCTTTCTTTCCCTTTTTTCCCTTGATAAGCCATTGATTTTTCACTATCGACACCCACGGGGAATGTAAATTTTTTCCCATTTCCTTTTGTTCCCTTAAAAACCATTAAAACATTAGAAACCACCAAAAAAGAAAATTCTGGGGAAAAATTTCGTAAACTAATGGTCCAAAAAATCAAACAATAAAATGGGTCCAGGCCCCTCTGGGATCCATGGCAATTTACAGGCGGGCAATTAAACCGGGGCACTGGTTTTCTGGAAACCCTTTGGGATTTTCCCTACAGGTCTAAGGGGTTTTTTGTCCCCTTATAAAAAACAAAATACCTCTCCTGTGGCAAAGGAGTGGGCCAAACCCCCAACTGACAAAAAGTCGCTAAACCCTAAAAACCCCTGGGACCCTTCCCACAGGAAGGAAAAAAAGGGGGGGGGGTGGTGTTGGCCCGCCCTAGGGGCAACCGCCCTTTAAGACTGGGCAAAACCTCAAATCCCTATAAGGGAAAAAAAATACCCCCCACCAAAGCCGGGCCCTGCAAATCCCCCTGGAAAAAGAAACCCCTACAACCATGTTTAAATTTTTAAATAATCAAAGACCAAAAAATAATAAATTACTTTAGACAAAAAAATAAAGATTTCCCAAACATCAAAACTTTTATCAGACATAAAAATAATAAAAAAAGTAATTGCTTTTCTAAGGGGACAAAAATTTAAAGACCTTATTAGATTGATAGAAAAAATAGGATCCATTGGCTGAAAAAAAACCTTGGCCACGTGCCGCTGGTTGATAGCCAAAAAATCCAAAAAAAAAAAAAAAAAAAAAACTGGTCCCGTAAACAATTTTAAAGGGGAAAATTCCACAAAACGAACTCGCAAAAAGAAAATTTTTACTTTTATTATAACATACGATAGGGTTTTTTATCCACTGGTAATTAAAAAAAAACTAACAAATAAAACCAAAACCCAAAAATTTTATCAATTTAAAGACTTTTTTTCCCGGCAGTTTTTTTGTCCTCAACGGTCCAAAAATTTTCAAACCCCCCAAACCCCGCTCTGAAAAAGGGGGACTGAATTTTGCCACAAAGGGTATGAAATCAGGATGAGTTTATTCCCACCAAAAAGGAAACCCGGGGGGGAACATCCAAATTTCCCGTGAAACCCAAAAGGAAAAAATTTCAAAAAAAAGGGTTTTTTTCAGGAAAGCCATTGTTTCAGGGGTAAAAAAAAACTTTTTCAATTTATATTGAATGGAGGAATCGCAATTTTCAATATCATACCTCCCCAAATACATTAATAAATTTCTAGTGCAATGAGAAAAAATTTTTTTTTCAGGGCCCTTTTTAAACTTTCGCCCGAGGGTATGTTTGGTGGGAATTTTTAAAAAAAAAAAAAAAAAAAAAAAAAGTGGATGTTGCTTTTGGGGGGAAAGGGGAAGACGACCTTAAGGGGGCAAAAAAGTTTTGAGTCATTCCCCCCCAAAACGATCCCCCGCTTCTAAAACCATATTCTTTAGGCATAGATGGGTGGATGTATATATTAAAACCTAATATATATAATATATATTATATAAAATATATATATATATTATATATATATATATATATATATATTAAAAATTTATTAGTATATATATTATTATTATATATCATATATAAATATATAATAT
>NC_051423.1:21327580-21340080 GCF_015228065.2 Penaeus monodon | reverse complement strand
CCCCCTCTGGTTGCAGTTTCTCCCTAGGTGCTTTATTCTATACTCCTAATCATACAATCTTTCACAGGCACAAATTTGTTTACAGATCTAGTAATCTTTAGATAAATCATGCTCTAGTAGTGGGCATTTCTATATGTAAAAAAGTGATGGTAGATGTCGAGACATGAATTGCCTGTATGAAATGTAAAGACCTTGGGAGTGATAGAAGTTTGTGAATGGGACAGTCATGGTACAACCTTGAGCCACAGAGGCGTTGTTCTATTTGCATTTATCAATACTCTGTATCATCCACAAGCTGAATTTAATATTTTCAACCATTTCCTGCCATTCCTTTAAATATGAACAGCTTGGTTATTTAGAGGTACGAGATGGACCTGTGGAATGCATTTCTATTTATTGATTTTAC
Organism: Penaeus monodon; assembly: GCF_015228065.2. Classification (NCBI taxonomy): domain Eukaryota; kingdom Metazoa; phylum Arthropoda; class Malacostraca; order Decapoda; family Penaeidae; genus Penaeus; species Penaeus monodon. The sequence goes on along the minus strand of NC_051423.1, from coordinate 21,339,674 downwards.
GAATTGGTAAATTTTCCATGCATGACTTGAGTAAGTTGTTTTCTTTCTTGCCTAGATTTAATGAAGGTCTGAGTTTCGTCCTTTTATGATAATTATATATAATGTACATTAAGTATGCCTTTCAGATAATCTAATGTGCATCACAATTTTTAGGTTTGGAAAAATGACTTCTGTATTATTATTCCAAATTGTTTACCATTTATGAAGGGGCACCAATATTTTATCTGAACAATCCATATTAGTCATGTATCCCATAAGACTTACAATTGTTCATGCCTATTTCAGAGGTAATTTGATTGACAGCAGTCGAGATAGTTAATATCAATCAATCATATACATATACACATTCAATATCTTTCCCTTGGTTTTTGGTAGTTCCCTGAACTCCTCATAATTCGCTCATTTCTTGGCCATAACTGTAATACCAAGTAATACTTGGAAAACTAAGTTTAGATGACACACCATTGACTTCTTTTTAAAAATTCATCTGATACTAAGATGCCGTTGCTGACTCATTATCTTTCCATTCACTCGATACCTGTAGGAGACTGAAGATTAGTGGTAGATAAGGTGTAGGTCTATTAGCCCTGAGTAAAGCCTCCTATCACCAGATGCAGATTAACCTGTTGCTAACAAATATATGTACCAATACTTTTATGGGCATCAACAAAAAAAAATGAAGTATATGGATGCATAGTGCCAACAATAATTAGCCCACTCTAGCTACTCTGGCAGGAGGATCAAGCCATGAAAGACCTTTCGAAGCAGCTTGAGTAGGAAATAGTTTTGATGTACAAGTAGCTGTAAGATTTCTTATCAACTGCAGTCTTCAATGTGGTTGTGTTTGTATGTTTTTTTGTGGATCACCTTTCATGGGGAAAGGTAAACACTTCCATGGCAGTGCGTAAGGCTTCTGGCATTGAGTATGAGGGCATTGGGTCTGGAAATAAGTTGCATAACAAGATTAGATAAGAAAAGAAAGCTTGTACTTTATGTATATCGCTTCTACTCTCCCCTCTCAGCCAAGATGTAAAGGAAGTTGATATGCTTGATTACAAGTGGTCATTTTAAGTTTTACAGTAAATGGTTTATTGTAATTTTATCATTAACTAGTAAAGTAAAATATGTGTTTATTAAAGAAATCTGCATTTCTTTGACTTGTATATAATTTTCATGCACTCCATTTGAGGAATTTGTGAAACAGATAGGCTCATAGTTTGAAATGAAATGGGCACAATAAGTAAAGAAAGAAGAATTTACTTCAAAGTCAATCAACATTCTTGTACAGAACGTGTAATATTTTAAACAGTGTCCAAATTGTTTCCTCATTGTGGCCTTTTCATTTCACCAGTGTACAAGTTTTATATCCTATTTATATAACATTGAACTTTAATCAGGGCAGTCCACCTCATGTCAGATTGGTCTATTTAGCAACTGCAGAGAACTATGGGAAAAGTATTAACAGAATTGAAAACTGATTGGAGACTATAGCAAAGAACGAACAATAAATTTGTTATAAATTGAGAAATTTAATAGATGGACATCCCTGAAGCAAGATCATGCCTAATATTGCAAACGAAATGAAATGTGATATTACAGGGAAGCTGTTGTGAAACTACCACTCAGCTTGCAAAAATGGAGGGTAAGGCAGTGGTTTGTCTGTCTGCTCAGTTTCATGGAAGTTTTGTGCAGTTTTTTCTTACCATTGAAACCTCAACCCACAATTTGGTTTCCAAGGATTTGGTCAAGATATTTGTGTAACATTAAAAAAAAAAAAAAAAACTAATCACAAAGGGGTTTCATTGTGTAATTTGTTCCAGCTTTGGCCCTTCTTTTGTTTTTATTTTATAATTAATGTACATTAGAGCATTTGAAGATTCACATACTGGTACATTAGGTGTGATTGGAAATCCATTAGTCATAAACAGTGTTATAGTGGGTGGGGAAAAAGGGAATTTGGTGAAAATGTTTTAATAAAATGTGCAGAGGAATCTTCAAGTGCTGGAGCAGTTGTAGTAAAATATTATTAACAATTCTTGTCTGGTCTCCAACAAACTAATCCCAGAAGGTGTCTTTTTTCTTTTTTCTTTTCTTTTCCATCATAACATAAGCCAGCAGGATTGAGGTGTAATTACTTTGGATGTATGTATTTTTGTTTCTTGGAGTGTATGTATTTTTGTTTCTTGGAGTGAAGCTTATCAAGGTGAAAAAAGTGAATGTGCTTGTTTTTTTTTGGTTAATACTGATTTGATTCTGTATTTCTGTATAGTTTTGTATATTTAATTTATCTATTTATTTATTTTGTTTTTGGTTGTTGCATGTTTTATAAAAAGTAACCAATATATGAATGTCGACAAGACCATATCATAGCTTGTAGTAATCTGTTTGAAAAGCCGAAAGATCAGTCTTAACAGTAAAAATAAGAAGAAATGCCAGTGTTACTTGTGTTGGTAAATCCATTTGATTGTGGATTTTAAATCTTTCAATTACTGCATATGAAGGCAAGCAGTTTAATTTTTGGAGATTTAGAAGCTGTAAGGGAACAGTTTGTTCTCTTGGTTAGATAATAGAAATGGGACATTTATCACAAGTAGATAACCCATTTAGATCTTGAAATGTATATTTAATTGGTTTCATAATATGCCAGCAAAAATAAGCTAACTTTAGATTTCCAGATTTGCTTATGCTGTCTACTAAATTTTTATCCTTGGAATTTTCACTATTAAGGGCTGGTATTAGAAGTGATTCTGAATTAGCAGCTTGATATTAATCCAGTGCCTCTGGGTGACCTGTAGTTTGTCATGGCAGGCTTGGCCGTAGCTACTGAGGATAGGTCATTTGGGACTGTGTGATGCATGTATTACTTTCTTAGGTACCCTTAAGCCCAGATGTCACATCCATTGGGGTATTGCCAGATGGAGAAGAGAATGCGTCATACTCTGATTGGCTATTTTGTATAAATGGGGCAACATTTATGACCTAAATCATTCACTGCTTTCCCTTAAAGATGTTATACACCAAAAAAAAATTGCACTGATGCTGTTGCTGTTGCTGTGAATTTGTTGGTAACCTTTGCAACAGTTTACAGCATCATTCTCCTTGTGTCAACTAATTACATGTGTGACTATCTTGAAGTATTAGATAGAAAGTATTGAAGCTATGGGACTAACAGCCTTGTATATAGCTGCATACGATCTCCTGCATCTTAAGATTTGGAAGCAATAACTGTCCTATTTTTTTTATCCCTTAATAAACCTCATTCTATCTTTCACACTGCCTAACACTAAATTTATTGAAATACACTTAACTTGCATGAATAGGCTACTTAAAGGTTTGATCTTAACTACTTTAATATCTCAATATGCTGAAACCATCCCATCTTGCATACAAATAAAATAACTATTAGTGACAAACATTTTGAGTAGTGTACTGGCAGTCTGAAATAGGCCCAGGAGGCAAACCCAGTCAGCTGTGCATACTCCCTAGAGTAAAGGCCAATCATACCTCAAATTCTCCTGGAGGCATTGGGTTAATGATTTGCAATATCAGTTGTTGAGGTTTTAGTTCCCACTCCAACATGTGATTGACACCCCAAGTTCTTGGTCGATCTGGTGAAAATTTCTTCATCCCTAGGTAATGTATATCACTATCAAAATTATTTTTGATAGGTTTAATTATTTTAGATTTTAAGACCAAACACAACATTGTTTACATTATTATTTTAAAATTTATTACAGGAATAAGTAAAATCATGGCTGAGGCAAAGGAAGCTTACATCTCCATCCTGGAGAAGAAGTTAGCTGAGCTGACTGGAATTGAGGTGGATCAGATCAAGAAGAATCAGGCAAGTAGTGTAACTTTATTTACTCTGAATGTAGGAATTTGAGGGGAAATGCTAAAGAGGAAATTGCATCTTCATAAACGTTTTATTTCCAAAAGCTGTATTCAAACTTGGCTATTGATTTTCAGTTCGCAAATGCAGCAGATGAGGCTGTCGCCATCCGTGAGATGGCTTCATATGTAGAGGGGATTGTTGTACAGCAGGCTGGTGTTGCTCAGGCTGGTACAGTCAGTCCTCAGATTGCACAGATGTTTGCCCATATCAATGCTGAATTGGGTAAGTTTTTGTTTAAATTGGTGTCTTTTTCAAAATCTGAAAGATAATTGTTCTTAAACCAAATAGGTCTAGTGTTTCACTGGTGGCCAGGTGGCTGTGCTGGATCATATTGTCTCTTTATTTATGGATGCCGAAGAATGCATGGGACCTGTGCAACCCTAGAGACCTTCCACACAGCTTAAATGTTTTTTTATATGCTTCTTACAAGCGACTCTATTTGCAGGTGAGGAACGAGGTGCTCATGCTTTGCCGCCTCTCAAGTATGATTTCAATGCCCTTGAACCCCACATCTCCGGCATGATCATGGAGATCCACCACACAAAGCATCACCAGGGCTACATTAACAACCTAATTGCTGCTACAAAGAAGGTAGGCATTCGAGGAACTTTCTTGTACTTTGGTGTATCTTAGCCCCTGGCAGCTGAATCCAGTAATGTGACCTTCATATAATATAGGCACCTTTTTGTATGCATCCACCCCGGTTAGGTTTTTGTTCTTCTCTAAGGGCTCTTTAGCTGGTTTTGTCAATCCTTGTAAATGTCAAAAACCATGATTGAGGTAGCTGTACCCTCCTCTCTCTCTCTCTCTCTGGTGTCTGTGCTGTAATGCAGTGGCATGCTTTTCTTGCCTTTGACCTAAGTGAATAGCCTTAAATTACTTTATGGCATTTTTGACACCATTCTTCGAGCAGATGCATAGAAAGCCAAAAGTAATGCATGTTACTCTTATTTTGACAAAATAGTTAATATTTCTGGGAGAAGCAGATGAGGAATAAACCAGAAAGTAGGGAACTGTCCCCTGTAGAATCTTCCCTCCCAGGCAGAGGGGTATGGGGTAAAGAAAAGGTTTAGGGAGAGATGGAGGACAAGGGAGGGACCCAAAGGGAGAGAAACTATGACGTAAGATCTGCCGATGAGCATTCCTTATTGTTTATGGGTTGGGTATGGTCTAGCTGATTTACATGATTTGTGGGACCAGGGATGGTGGGTAAATATATTCTTCAGAGAGAACCATAACAGAAAACAGGATCACTCAGTAGCAGCTAAAATAAAATATAATTGACACTGACATAGGCATTGTTGTATATTTCATTGACGCTTTGATGCTGGCATAGGTGTCACCATAGTGAAACGGTGATACCATTCGAATCTTGTGCAAAAAATTTACCAAGAATGTATCAGGGTTGCATTTTGCAGTGTACACCTCATAACACCCTCCCTTCCCCTCCCACCCTAATCTTGCAGCTAAATTGAAGCCTTTATTTTCCAGTTGGTGGAGGCAGAGGCTGCCAATGATGTGAATGCAATGAATGCCCTTCTACCAGCTATCAAGTTCAATGGAGGTGGCCACTTGAACCACACCATCTTCTGGACCAACATGGCTCCTGATGCTGGTGGTGAGCCAGAAGGAGCAATTGCACAAGCCATTGATGATAGCTTTGGATCATTCCAGTCCTTTAAGGTGGGTTTGTCATGTGATGGTTGGTTTTCATGTTGCATATTTGGCAGACTTCTGGTCTTCTAAAACCTTACAAGTAAAAAAAAAAAATTTGCTGGAACACTGGTATGATTGCTTCATACACTTTTCTGATTCTGTTTGTTTGCCCTCTGCTCTTTTCTCTTTTTTTCTCTCTCCTCTCTTCTCCCTTCTCCCTCTATCCCTGAAGTATAATCTACTTTCTCTTCCAGGACAAATTTTCTGCTGCCAGCGTTGGAGTGAAAGGCTCTGGCTGGGGATGGCTCGGGTATTGCCCCAATAACAACAAGCTTGAGATCGCCACTTGCCAGAACCAGGATCCCTTGCAGATCACTCATGGTAAATTAAGACTAAACTTTTTACTGATTGCAATTGGGTAAAAAGTGGCGTGTTAAATTTGTTTAATGCAAACAGTGACCCATTTTAAGCATACAGAAAATGATTCCTAGTAATTTGTACATACATACAATCATTGCACTGTATTACTTGCATTGCAGGCCTGGTTCCATTGCTCGGTCTTGATGTCTGGGAGCATGCTTACTACCTTCAGTACAAGAACCTCCGTGCAGATTACGTGAAGGCCTTCTTCAATGTCATCAACTGGCCGAATGTGAACGAGCGTTATGAGAAAGCTTGTAAGGATGCAGGTCATTGACTCCTCGGGGCAACCAAAGAACAGTGTCACAAGTCGTTCTCCCACCTGTAACTCAGAAGCTGACTAGCTGTTGTGATAATGCACTAAGCTGTCTTCAAGATGGTTTCATTGGGTGCCCTCTAAAAAAAATTATTTTTCATTTCAAGACCACAGAAGTTGCTTTTTGTTTTTGGTTGAAAATACTCTGCAAAGACATTCTTCGCTGTTACTAAAAGGGCATGGTCTTGTGTATCAGTATATAAGTACATCAATGCATACTCATTTCTGGTCAGTGTTTATAAAGTGTTAAACACACCCTTTAAGTATTACAATATAAGGGATTTATAACCAAAACTAGTATTTCTCTCCTTCCTTGTTTCTGGCATTTAATTTGACAGTTGCTATGTAGATGGCGGATAAAGAAGGTAAAATACACACTGCAAACTTTAATACTTTTTCGTATGATTTATAAAGTTTATAATATGAAATTCGGAAATACTGAGAAAGTTTAGTGAAACTATTACATGGATATTTAAGAGTTTAATTAGGTATATTTAGTAGCTGAAAATGCATGACTACAAGTCAGAAATTACTGGGGAAAGATAAAACCGTTAACTTGGCTTGCCTGATTTTGTGAGATGCTTTTGATCTTTGCCGCATGTCTTTACAATGAATTGCAGGCTACAAATATACAACTGATATTGCGTTCTAGATGGTTGTCATACCTAGCAGGTAACAGCCCAAAAATAGGTGTTACAACTTTTACCTTTTTACGGCTGCTGAAGAAAAAGGTATAAATGAGAATGAAAATACAACTCTCCGTAAATGTGAAAATGCTCGTTCTTTTGTACTTTTCGTGAAACTTCGCCTGGCACATTAAAGCCTTACTAGACGAGCGGGCGTGTCCTAACAGGCTTGCCCGTGAATGTACACAAGGCTGAGTAGATGACTGGGCAAGGCGTGTCCGATAAAATGCGTTACGTAATCATGGCGCCTTCGTTCATCGGCCCTCGGGTAATTTGACGGTTTGCTTGTCAAAGGGCACGCCCGCTCGTCTGGAAAGGTTTTCTAAAAGCCAATCCACACAAGCCTACTTGGAATCTCAGCCCTTGTATGGTCTTTTCTCCCCCTCTCCTTTTCCTTCTACTTGAGAGCCATGCTGAAAGGATGAAAAATAGGCTTTCAGTCCTGAATGCCTCAGAGCCATGGGCTGTCCTGAGGGTTTTTTCATTATTTCAGGTTCACCATGGCTAATAACGAAGTTTTTTATCTTTGTTAGGGGCATTAAGGCTTGTCTCTTCATCAACAAGCCTATCTAGATTTGATTTGATTTTCCCGACCCCTGCCTCTCCTTTGACCACGGCCCCTCGATGTTTGCTGGCAGCTGTGTCCATTCTGAATCATCCACCGGGTCATTACTCAACCTTCAGAACACACCCCTTCCTCCCCTAACATCCTCCACTCCATCTCCTACTGCACAGTCTTCATTATTGTCTACTCCCTTCCTCCTTATTACTATTCATTGTTATTGTCGTCCTCCCAACAGTACTACCTGGCTCCGCACCACCCCATCTTCCTCCCGCCCTCGTCCTTCTACTGCTTCCACCTCTACAGACCTTTTGAGTACTCTTTTTGGCCCAGACAAGTGGGATCGATTCTTTGTGGTTCCCCTACAGCCCTTACTCTGACAATACCCTTCTCTTTCAACAGGTTCCCAATAAAAAAGTAAGCAAAGTTTCCTTTCCAGTCTTTAAGAGCGATCACGCCTTGTCATAGTTACATCTGAATCCCAAGCTCGTTCACTATCAACTGCGCTGGCAAATCTATTCCTGCACAACCTCACTCCTCCCTTAATACTTGTACAGGAACTGTTTTCGTCTCCCCAACTGATTGTCCTGTCTACAACAAGGACTGGTGAGACTAAAAGCGACCTGCTTGCCTGCTCCGTCGACTATGATGTAGCGGCAGTATTGCAGTATTCCTCCCAGAGACCAGCATTAGTTCTCCACCAATACTGCTAAGATTAGTTTCCATGGACCTTACCTCCCCTCTGAATTTTAAATTGTTGGAGTGTCCTGCCCTGTCCTACCATATCGTCAATGTCAGATACGTTGTCGTTTTGGCCACCCAGCCAAACACTCGCTCCACAACCTGCTGACCTTCATGTGCCCAACTTGGTCATGACCGTTCAAATTGCTCTACTCAGCCAGTCACGTGTGTCAATTGTGTCAATTTGGAATCTGAGGTAACAGTTCTCAGATTCAAACTAGGATTTATTCTACGTGAGGATAGACATGAAGCACACGACAAGTTTTTTCTCTCTACCTATTCCAAAACTGTCCTTCGCTCTGCTCCCCTCTCATTTTCTCAGAATGTCTCAGCATCTCCCCCAGTATCTCATCCCTCTATCCCAAACCATCCTATCTCCAATCCTTCTCCCTCCAGTCAAATTCCTGTTCCAGTTTAAATCTAGATACCCCAATCTCTACCACTTCCCCGATGCCTATCCCTCCTCCTCCTCACTCTACCTGTCGCACTAGACTATCTAAACGTCCACCCCATCTTCTCCATCCTGTAATTCGCCCACCTTTTCCTCTGCTCCTTGTACATCTATCCCCTCGTCTCCTCACAAGAAAACCTTTATTTCTCAGACCTCCCAACCCAACTCCCCTCCAGAAACTCTTGAAGACATCCAAAACTTCCTAAACTTGATCCAAGAGAACGCTCCGCCCCTTCATCCACCCTCCAATCCCTCTATTCCTATTCGCTCTACATTCAAAGTATTTGCCGATATCTACCCTCCTCCTCAAGTTCCCTCTACCCCTATTCCTCCCACAATCTCCCAACACACCCTCATCCTCTCCTTCTCCATGTGCACTACCATTCTCTCTTCCATCCCCTTTATCCTTACCACTCCCACCTGGATGCTCAAGTGACTCCCTTATGGCACAATGTCGTCCTCAGGATCCCTCCCCTCCTGACATTCTTCCCGATACTTCACCACCGTCCCCTGTTCCCTCATCTCATTCTCTGGATTATACTCCTACTTCTCCAACTACCATTTCTACCCATATTACCAGCTGATTGTTTTACAATGGCTCTTTTGCTGTTTCCCTCATAGACTGTTACTTTTTCTTCAGACAGGTAGACGCTCTCCAATTGATTTAATGCCCTTTAATCTAAACCCGTTCCCCTTTTACAAATCCTCGCCATCCTCTATTTGTTCTCCGCTCTTTGCCCCTTTTACTACCATTACCATTCTACAGCGCTTTATAACATCTGACTTCTAACACGTTTTATCCTAATTGTTAACTTATTTTTACCCTTTTCGTCACAATACTTTATCACATAATGCAATATGACATTTGACGTCTAGCACATTTATTTCTTTTAACCATTGGCCATTCTGGGAGTCCACAAACATTACTAACGCTGAATTTTTAATACGCCGCTAATGACAGATGTTGATGGGGCAGAAATTTTTCAGTAAATAATAAATTGTCTGGCAATTAATTAATAGAAGGAAGCGACTAGAGCAACCTCGTCTCCGCTATGTTTTATGAGCATGTTGGTTCAAGAGGGTTAAAAGAGACGGACGAAACTCATCTTCACAAGTATCAGTGAGCTGAATTACTTGATTGCCCTTGTTTTAGTCATATTCTCACTGAAATGAACTGGCAACACATAACGTACTCAAAACACATACTGTTTTGAGAGAATCTCGCAAGCCAGTCGAACCACAGTTTTAACACTTAACAGATCCAGAAATGAATCATGGTTCACGGGGCCAATGACACGTATGAGAGAAGGGTTTAGGAATGCTTCTGGGAAAAAATTAAATCTGAGACATTTGAAAGACTTTTTAGTCGTGTGTGTATATGTTTGAGTGCTTCGTGACTTTCCTGACTTCCAAAATCAGACTGTCGTGTACTTCTATTTGGACCTTTAAGGTATCATCATTATACAAACGGAACACTTAGTCAGAGAACTCAGCCACCCCGAAACACTTGGAAGAACGGAATGAAAAACATGTCCAGGAAAAAAAAATCGTGCTTTAAATTCTGAAACTAATGTAATATCGAATTGGACCTCGGATGCTTGGGAACTGTCAGAGAGAGAAAAAAACTACTGGAGAACGGACCAAATCAACATCAACATACATTTCAATTAGACTAAATTACAAAGCTGTATACCCAACGCATACACAATTAAGAGTGAGGGAGTAGTATATGCCCCTAGTCGCGCTCGTCCACACCTCGTCCACCACGCCAAGTAATCTCCTTCTGTGAGGGAAAAGGGTGGGGGAAATACCAGCGATATATATGGGACATCAGAGACGTTGTGAGCCACATGCCGTCTGGAAAACGACATGCAGGACGCCCACTGCCTCACCTACCGATCTCTTGCCAAGTCAGATAAGCGGAAGAAAGTGAGAGATAGGTGTAGCCATTGACTTTGTGAACAAGAGGAATCCGGATCGACTGGCCTTATAACATCTGGCAAATTGCCTTCGTCAGGAACCCCAATCCCTTTCTCGTTGTTGAGGAGGGGGGGGGGAGATTAACCATTCTGGAAATCCACAAACATCGCCTTGTGAACCAAAAAAAAAATTAACTGGGGACTTCGCCCCTAAACCCCACCATATTTTGACCCTACGGAGATGTTGACGCAGCAGATTTTTTTCAATAAATATAAACTTGTCTGGGGCGGTCCGAGGGGCCAGTAACTCCATCCTGCCATTTCTTCGGGTTATGAGGCTTACGGGAGTGAGAGGGAGGAGTCTGTCTTAAGGAGGACCCGTCTCCCATATAGGTTTTAGGCCTGGAGAGTCTTCAAAAAGCCGAACAGGAGACCTGCAGTGGTCAGGGAAGAAACCGGGCGTTGGTCTGCATCCTCTCCTTGCTCCAACATGTTACGATACACCAGCTGAGGCCAGAAGGAAATGGAGGACATGCGGAGGGCAGGGCGAGCGAAGACCTCCTCCTCCAACAGGGCTTAAGTGTGAGGAACAGCTTAAAGGATGGCCGTTCGAATTCATCTCGCATGCAGCCGGCGATAGGGATTTCAAGAGATTTTTCTTATTTTCCTCTCTTCACATGCAAATTGTTAACTAGTACCCTTGGGGACACTGCTATACTACTTATTATCACTCTTAATACTCCCCTGAACCAAAGTGATGAACGAATTGATGATTTACCAAATATATTCATGAATAATAGATATATTATTCCACTTTTTTCCGGAGCTTTGTGTTTTTGTATCAAGAATAATACTTTCAATTTTACGTGTGGTTCCAATCTTGAAAGGTTTACTCTGTATCAAAGATTATTTCAATTGGCTATTAAATACACACCAAAAATAATTTCATAGTTTTAGTAAAGATTTTATTTACATAGAAAAAATAATAATTCTAGTCTCTTGTCTCCTCCTTGGTGATACAAAATGACCCTAGTCAATGTCACCTCACACGCCACACGGAAGTCAGAACTGTTTGGCATTAGTATTAATCACTCTTAATAAGAAATTATCCTCTGTCGTCCGTTTTACACATCTACGTACGATCACGGATGATACTGAACAAGCAACTGGCCTCTACCGACCCCGCTGACCCAGCATAGACCACAGTGGTGCTCATTTGCAAGACCAGTAGACTATCACCCTTATGCCTCCGAGACAAAGTATCTATAGTGCCTTGTAAAATCCCTAAGTTTTATCACCGCCATAGGTCTAACACCACACTCTGTAGCTTCAATGGAATGTGGAGTTCCCCTGCATTACCATTCCACCTGCTATGCATCCATTGGAAAACCAACGGCTGTATACACAGTGGTTTATAATGGCTTCCCTAGGTCAGGATTAAGTCTGGC
>NC_051423.1:21317580-21322580 GCF_015228065.2 Penaeus monodon | reverse complement strand
ACTCATTCACTCACTCACTCACTCACTCACTCACTCACTCACTCACTCACTCACTCACTCACTCACTCACTCACTCACTCACTCACTCACTCACTCACTCACACACACACACACACACACACACACACACACACACACACACACACACACACACACACACACACACACACACATACATACACACACACACTCTCTAATTCACTTACAACTTCAGATCGTCTTTACAATATAAATAAGGAAAAAAGATACACAGAATAAAAACAATATGAACACAAATTTGTAATTAGCTTGCATACTTTTTCGCTAATTTCTGTCACCAATAGTACAATTACTATTTCATATATCAACAAGCATTCCATGATCGAAACGCCTAGAAATGTCCACAACTTATTTCACAAACTACAAAAAAATCATCCTCCAGGAAATTCTTTGCTCATTTTATAAATTACGTTATTGAAAATAAATAAAAAATCTTCCTTGCAACATATTTTTGTGGCAGGAGACTACATTTACCCTGCCAGAAGAGAGAAAGTGATGATTTAATCCCTCTCTCCTTCCCATCCTCCCTTCTCCCCTCCCTCCCCTCTCCCCTCTCCCCTCCCATTTCCCCCTCTCTCCTCTATGTCTCTCCTATCCTTCTCTTCTCTCTTTCCCTCTTTCCCTTCCTGTCTTTCTCATTCTGTCTCTCTTACTCTTTTATTTTTTTTTTTTCTGCCAAAGGAGCTCAATTAAGTAACTATTTTCTTCTTCTTTCAGCCAACAATGGTGTCATGAAAGTGAAGACCCCCTTGCTGGAATTCATTGAGCAGAAGAAGGCGGAAAAGTTACGAAACAAAGAGGAGAAGAAAGAGGAGCGTAGAAGGAAGGAATTTGAAAGGAAGAAGGCGAGGGAGGAAGAGAAGAGAAAGAAAAAAGAGGGGAAGGAGCACCACAGGGAAATGAAGAAGAGGGAGGATCACAAAGATTCGAAAGACCACAGAGACGACAGCTGTGTCAAGGTAACGTCTTGATGTACATGGAATGAGTGAGAAATACGAGACTTGATAGAAACAGAATAAATAGTGATGATTCAAAACGTACTAGGAACAGTTAATAGTAATGTTTCAGAACATAATAGGAACAGGATAAATAGTAATGTTTCAAAACAAAATAGAAACAAAATAAATTATAATGTTTCAAAACATAATAGGAACAGAGTAAATTCTGATGTTTCAAAATATAATAGGAACAAATAGATAGTAGTGTTTCAAAACATAATAGGAATAGAATGAGTGCTATGTTTCAAAACTTAATTGGAACAGAATAAAATTGTGATATTTTGAAAAGTAGTGGGGACAGAATTAATTGTCTCAAGAGGAATCAAGGTGGATCTGTAATATAAATGGATTGGTTATTATGCTTGATTTTCATTTTATCTGGATGCATACTTTAGTGTTTATTTTTGCTCAGGGTAGTATAAAATTCCAGTCTTGTATGTCCTGTTGATGATATTAGTGTTATCTCCAGGTAGTTTCCTTTTTCAATTGATGGAAAATACCGTAAACATGTGATTATTATTGCATACCTTTGTATGAGTAAGTTATAACATGCTAAGAAGTGCAGGGTAAGACCAGAGCTTTTCACTTTTATAACTTTGTTGATAATAGTTTGAAATATCCTGTTATTTTTATTTATCCTTCATGAAACAGGTGCTGAGACCAGAGAGGGGAAAGGATGAACATGCACCAGAGGGCAAACAAGAGAAGTCACGCATGGAACGAGATAAAGAGAGGGCAGAGAGGGAAAAGGAGAAGCAGAGAAGAAGGGATGAAGATAGACAAAGACAGCGGGAAAGAGAAAGAGAGAAGAGAGAGAAGGAGAGGATGTTGAGAAAAGAGAGAGAAAAAGAAGAAAGGTAAGTGGTTTTAATGCCTTAATTAGCATTGTAGGATTTTGATAGTTTTTCCTAATAAGTGGCTATTGATCCTTTATCACTTAATGGCTTAAAATTTGAGAGAGTAACGACTTTCATCATATTTGTCCAGTAGTGAATGACACAGTTCTGGACTTATTAGCACATGTGTCATATGTGTGATCTCTGTAATATTCTATCCCATTTGTTATGCGAAATACATAGTCAATTCTCCTATATAACCAGAATAAGAAGACAGGAAGAAAGAATGAAAATAAAAGAAGAAGAAATGGCCAGGCATAAAGAAGATGGGAAGGATGACTGGACCGAAGACAAGCCGCACGTAAGCAAGACCGAAGGAACGAGGTCCAAACGCTACAGCGAAGGGAGAAGAAAAGAAGAGAGAGAGAGGGAGAGGAAGTTCAAAGAGCAGAACGACAGGGAGAAGAAAGCAAAAGATAGTGTCGACACTGAAGTTAAGAGTCAAACAGAAGAGAAGGATGGTAAGAAGGTGGTTGTTGCAACCAAAGCTCAGGAAGAGCAGGGGCAGTCCTCAGAAAAATGTGAAGAGAAAAAAGTTGGAAAGATGGTGGATAAACAAGAGGACGTGGAGCGACAGGTAGAAAAGCAGCCACGCAAAAGAAGGGAGAAGGACCCCAGGGTTGAGAGAAGGATAAGAAATAAGGTAATAAATGCTCTAAAATAATAAGGTAATAAACGCTCTGAGACAGTAAGGTAATAAGTAGTAAGGTAATGATAAGGAAATGAGGTAATAGTTGCTCAGTTTTGTGGTAAAAGATCTGTATACTTGTAGCAGGTAGTGGATAAGGGTAGTCCTATTTGCAATAAAGATTTGCAATGGCTGCTGGATTCCAAAGGCAAATACGTTTATATCTAAACTCTCAAGTGCTTTATTTGCAGAGAGGAGTAACTCTTAGTTCCCAAGAAAAAATATTGGTATGTGGTTTTGCTGTGAATTGTTAAGTCTGCTCACTGAGAGAAGACATAACATGTTACAAGTTCCGTGCATATTTAAAATCTTTAATTTTCTGTTGCTGTCTGAAGACTTACAAGATATGAAGGATTCATTCATGTGCATTGCATGAATAGAAGATGTAAAGGTGTTTTCCAGAGACTTCACCAGTTACTTTTGCATAGCTATATGGGAAGTATCGTTTTGTACTGCATTTCTTATTTACAGGATCGACCAGCCATGGCACTATATAGGCCTGGGCAATCGCGATTGAGCTCAGGCCACTCAAGATCTGAGAAGGAGGAAGGAGGCGACACTTGTTCATCTAGTCCAAGCCCAATCATGCTGCAGGGAGATTCAAATGTGTTCTTTGGCCAAGGAAGCAAGGACGTACCTGAGGAGCCAAGAATACAAGAGGATTTGGATGGGGTGAAGAATGAGGTTAATGGGGAGTCAAATTTGTAATGTCTGGGTATTTTGTAGGACTGTAGCGATCTGCATGGGTGTAGTATTCTGTGCATCACGTATTGAGTTTAGGAGTAGTCTCTTTTCCGTGACCTTCATGTAATTTGTGGTAAATAGACATTTTGGTTCAAAGGTAGCACAATTTTCTTTATATTAAATCTCGTATTTGTACAATTTCTAACTTTCTTGGGACTTGTCCTGTCTTGGAATGACCATTTAAATAATTCATCTTGGGGGAGGGTGGGAAAATGAGAGAATCCAGAATGGGAAATTGTAGTTACGGGAAATTGAATACTAAAGTGGGCCAAGAGACAGTCAGAATAAGTATTCCACTACATTCACTTGGATTGACTTTTACTGTATAACAGTAGAAGGAAGTATTTTATTCGTAAGGTATTATGTGTGAATTGGTATTCCATGAAAAAGTATTAGGAATGGAAAAAATATCTCATTATTATAGATGGTATTTAACAAGGTGTAAAGTGGCATTAAAAATTTAATTTATTGGTCCATTGTGGCAGGCTATTTGTCCAGCTGTGATGTATTTTAAATAGCATATATTGAAAAAGTTACTTTGTAATAAGTTAAGTAATTGTAAATGGTTAATATTTATTTTATTTTATACTTGACCTTACTGATATTTTTCATTGCTTGAATGTAGATCTGCTAGTTCAGAAGGTCTGGGTATCACCACCCAGACATAGCACAGCAACTTTCTAGCTCAAAAATGCATTTTCTTCATGACTTTTGACTTGACTTCAGGAAATAAATGTTTGGCAGTAAAAAAAACAAGATCTTGTATTTATTTTATGTGATGTAACATAATTGCCTTTCACACGGTGTATTGCCACAGCCATTGTTGTGAGAACTATACTTTCTGTATTGAAACCGTTGTCTAATATTTTTAACAAGGTAGATATTGTCATCGATGTCTTTGTTGCCATTGCTTGACACTACTTTATACATTTCTCCATTTAATGAGAGTGGAACTTAAGGAGGAGCAGACGAGGAGGAAGAAGAAGAAGAAAAGGAAGAAGAAGAAGAAGAAAAAAGAAACAACAAGGAGAAGGTGAAGAAGCGGAAGAGAAACAAGGAGCAAAAATCTTAAAATGGTACAAAAAAAGAAGGAAGAAAAGAACAGAATCAAATAGAATTGTTACAGTTGTTACTTTGTTGCTAGCTTAATGCAAGATAACTCCAATGCCGATTCATTTCAGGTGGATAAACGTTTCAAAGAAGTTAGGGATGGGATTGTTGGCTGTGACGATGCGCAACAGACCGTGATTTCCTCTTAGGCTTATTCTTATCAGTCAAAGGGGAAAGTCTCGGTCCAAAGCCGGTTGTAGGTCACAACAGAAAAGAGTACGTCATAAGGGATTAGATTCTCCGGTGTGTGGGTGGAAGTGTCAATGGTGTTTTTGTGACTTGGTTTTTCGATTACTTACTTTGTTGCGAGTTTTTTTTTTTTATGTTGATTGATTTGTTTTGTTGGTCTTGTTTTCTTCTCTTTATTTGCTTCTTTTTCTCTGTCTCTCTTGTCTTTTCTTCTCCTTATTTGTTTCTCTCTTTTTCTGTCTAATTTCCTTCCTTCCCTCCTTCTATCCTTTTTTACCTCTTACCTTCCTTCCTTTCTTTCTTCCTTCTGTTCTTCATTTCTTTCATTCTCTCTTT
>NC_051423.1:21305080-21312580 GCF_015228065.2 Penaeus monodon | reverse complement strand
GAAATTCCTGATGGTTCAACCCTTCCAGGAATGTTCAATAATGGTACTGTATCTTCCACTGTAGACTCAATGATAAGTATGCCAGTGTCAGTGTCATTGGATTGAAGGTCCACGAAAGTATCATTTCCTTGTCTAAATGAAACATCTGTTTCTTCGGTCTGTAAATTAGAGACATCAGTGCTGTTCTGTGTGGCTGTCTGCAACCCATCATTACTATTTTCTGTAATAACTGGAGCACTGTTCTGCAACGGATTGTCAATAAGTTCTGCAATGGACTGAGTATTGTTCTGTATCTGATCATCAATATCTTCTGTGGTAATTTTAGTATTGTTCTGCAACAGATTATCAATGTTTTCTTGTGTGATGGACTGAGTATTGTTAATCTCTCCAAGGGTGACCGTAAAGCCAAAAGCACCTTCAGGAAGCTCTAGAAATGGAAGTTGAGAGGCAAGGTTTGGTCTCTCATCTTTTGTATCAGTTTGCTCATCAGTGGTGTTCAGTGGCACTTCTGCGCTTATTTGAATTCCCGACGATTCCTCCCTCTCTGCCTGCTCGTTCGTGAAAGGGACATCTGCAGTCGAATTAATACCTGCGTTTTGGCTGGTCTCATTGGCATTTCCCGTTCTGTGTGGTTTTAGTTGGGTGTCCTTAGAGGCCTGTTGCTTTTCATCAACTGTGACCTGTTGGTTGGCTGCAGGACTTTCATTCTGCATAGGGACTTGGGGAAAGGATAAATTGTCACTTGGAGTTTGTACGACTTCTTCATTACCTTGTATATCCATATTTGTTTGGCTTTCACCACTAAACCCTTGTTGTAAATTTCGGACCGTCTGGTTTTGGTCTAGTTGGACCTCACCTCCAAATACAATATCTTGGTTCCCTGGTATATCTACATGGAGGATAGCATCAAGCACATCCGGCACTGCAGTGCTGATGCCATTACTAAATGAAGCATTAGTATTGTCATCACCATCTGGGAAAATGAGATCCTGAGGTAGAGACAAGGGTGTAGTATCGATAACGGGTACAGACGTTGTAGTTTCAAAAGCAGACTCTGTAGTGGTTTCGAATACAGGTGAGGTCATTGTTGTAGTTTCGAAAACTGGTACAGACGTGCTTTCGAAAACGCCACTTGCATTATCTTGTGAAATATTTTCATCATTCTCATCATTAGAAATAGGATTCACAGTGGGAATGGCATTGAGAGGGCCTTCTCTGGTGAGATCAGTTCCTACCACGTCAAAGGAAGCTATAATGGGGCCTTCGGTTATGGGAATGCTGTAGGTCGGAGTAAAATTATTATCTTCTGGTATGAAATTATTATTCTTATATATGAAACTGCTGTCTATCGGTGTGGTAACACTAAGTTCAGTGGTAAATGCATTGTTACTAGGAGTGAATACATTGCCCTGAGATGTGAACATATTGCTTTCTGGTGTGAATCTGCTGGCAAGAGAGGTAAAAATGTTACTATCAGGGGTAACCCTCTTCGTTTGGGAAGTGAAAATATTGTCATCAGGCGTCAGACCATCTGGCTGAAATCCGGAGGTAGGAGCCGCTGTAAAAACAAGAATGTCTACAGGGATGTTTGTGAACCAAGGATCCTCACCACCTGAAGTACCGGAACCAGCATTGTTTAACCCACTGGCAGAATTACCATCAGCGCTCACGGAAAAGCTACTTCTGTCGGTATCAACCTCAATACCAGGAGTCGAAATAGTAGTTTCAGGATTATCGGAGGGCAAAGTTGCAGGTACTTCAGTCAGTGGAGGTAGGGGTATTCCGCTTGGAGCGATATTCTCTGCAATGTAAACGTAATCTAGAGGAATATTCCCCGAAGGACCAATTCCATCCCCTCTTACCTCGCCACTTATAATGGCATCGAGTATTTCTTGGTCATAGCGTACATTGTCACCAACAGGGACATCCGAGTTGAAGTCGAAGTCCTCCTTGTTACGGGTAGGAACTGTTTCTGATGCATTTGCTGCTTCTTGACTTATCGCAATCGTGGGGAAATCTGGACGTTGTGTAGCAGTTTGAGTGACATCAGCTCCTCCATTAACTCTTAATCCAGCGACGTTGGCATCTAGCCCACTAAAAGTATCTCCGGAACCTGTTTCAATATTACCCTCAACAACCAAGGGATTTGTCGTAGTTAACCCTGTAGAATTATCGTTGCTTTCTAATTGCACATCGTAATCAGAGTACACTGAATCAAAGGCTGTGTCTGAAGAATAATCCAGGTTACCACCGTTGAGATAATCAGGGATGGAACTGTCCTTGTAATCGTAACTCAGTCCTTCCACTGCATCATAGGCGTAATCAGGTGTGTCATTGGGTTCTGTAGTAGATGTACCTTCCTCAACTGACTCCGGGAAAGGAGGCGCTCGGTTGCCTATGTTATCTGCAGGTGTTGTCTCTTGTGGTGTTTGGTTTGGGTTATAGGCATTTCTGTCTTGTCCAAGTGCAGCAGTGGGGAAGTTGGCCAAGGCAAAATCGTAGGGATTTGCACCTGTACCACGAACCCCAAGGTTAAACTGTGGATATTGTCCTTGATAGAAGTACCCAAACTGTTCTGGACTTCTTACTCCAGAGATGGTGGGACGTGGTGAATTGTTATAGTATGCTGGGTAACTCCCAGTTGCTAATGGGTTGAAAAACACCTGAGGGTCCTGGGCTGTGGAGAAATACTTTGCATAATACTCAGCTAGTGTTGGGCTTTGTAAATCTTCAGGAAGGAGTGTGGGTGGGGATACCAATCCTAACGTATTGCTCTCTGCCAGTGGGAAATCCGCATAGTCATTGCTTATCAAATTGGAGGAATTGGTCTGAGCATCGTCTATCTTTTTCTCTGTTCTCTCTCCAGAACCATCCCCTTTTCGTGGTTCACGGAGGCCAAAACCTCCAGAGTATGGAGCCAACCAATTTAAAGTACCTGGATCCGTGGAGAGCCCATAAAAGGCTCCTCCCACTGGATGCTCAAGTGGGTCCTCTGTTTCGCCCGAAGAACTTATGGGTCCTATCCTCTCCTCTGCAGGATCTATGGCAGGGGCTCTACGACGGACAGCGCTGTGTGGTTTTATTGTCCCGTCAGCTCGTAGTTTATCAGTTCTGAGTTCATCAGCAAAGTCCAAGAACTCCCTCCCTTGTGTAAAGATGTCTGCTGTAGTTTCAGCTGAAGGTCTACTATCAGTAGGGAACTTTAATTCAGTTGGCCGGGGAATGAGGATAATATACTCACCGTCATCAGGCAGAATTGGACTCTTGTTTGAGAAGAGAAGAAGGAATTCATCTGCACCAATTCGATTGCCAGTTGAGTAATATTTTTCATTCTTATTCTTGCCATTAATGTTTGTGTCTTCCTCGGAATCTTGAGGTTGCTTCGGTGATTTGTCCATCATTGCTTGTAGAGAGGCAATAAGGTGTGGCATCTTGGCATTCATCTGGGTTCCCTTTAGAGAATTTAGTGATGAATTTTCAATATCTGGTACACCTGTTTCACTAACTGACTTGGGAGCTGGTAGTCTGTTTATCGACTGCTTGTGCTGACTGTTCCTAATAAGTGGAGGTGAGGAATAGTTGCCGACATCATGTTTTGTAAGTATGAAATATGAAGGGTTAATTGTATTGCGAATTGCTTCTGCCAGGTTTGCAAAGAGTCTTGTTGAATTAAGGAGAGAGGGATCTAAAGGATAGCTCCTGGTTGTGGTGTCCTGACGAGGTCCGACGTTCTTTAATTTGTGCAAATCCTGCAACACCTTGCTGTCCACCACCAATCCGGAACCAACAGCGAACTCGTTTGAGCCTCTAGTAGTAGTAGGATTCAAAGTAGATGTTTCATCTCCATTACGAAGTCCAAAGAAATTCATAAAATCATTGAAAGCTTCAGTCTGCAAAGTAGGTGTTGCTGGAGGGGATCCAGTGGCTGGGCTTCTAATCGGGTCATTCCCAAGAACCGCTGTGGGAGGCCGAGCTGTTAGAACTGAGAGAGGTGGCCGAGTAACCACGTTACCAATAGTATTAATTTTATCTTCGACTTGAGTAATTTCTGGTAATTTTTTTCCAGGTAAGTCCGTAAATGATGATTTTCCCTTTACAGGTGAGAGAGGAATCAAGAGTGTATTTTGCAGATCTTGCAATGGTGGCGATGTTGAAAAACCAGAAGGCGGTGACGTCGTTTGTGATAGAGATCCTAAAAATCCCGAAAGAATCTGAGCACCCTCAGATGGCACTGGCACTCTCTGTGATGGTGGTTGTGTTGGCACAGCAGAAGGCGGGCGTGAACCTCGGACTGGGACAAGAGAAGAGAGTGTTGGGAAAGCAGAAGGCAATTGTATACCCTGTGCTGAAACAACAGAGGGTGGTCGTTTACTTTGTACTGGAACAGCAGGAGGCAGGTTTTGTGTTGGAACAAGAGCAGGTAGTTGTATAAACTGTGAAGAAACAGTAGGTGATTGTATGCCCTGCGTTGGATACCCAAATGTTAGTGGGGTATATTGTGTTGAAACAACTGATGGTTGTTGCCCAAATGGGACAGCTGAAGGCAGTTGTACACCCTGTGTTGGAACAGCTGAAGGCAGTTGTACACCCTGTGTTGGAACTGAAGGCAGCTGCACACCCTGTGTTGGAACTGAGGGTAGCTGCACACCCTGTGTTGGAACTGAAGGCAGCTGTACACCCTGTGTTGGAACAGCAGAAGGCAGCTGTACACTCTGTGTTGGAACAGCTGAAGGTAGCTGTACACCCTGTGTTAAAACAGCAGAAGGCAGCTGTACACCCTGTGTTGGAAGAGCTGAAGGCAGCTGTACACCCTGTGTTGGAACAGCAGAAGGCAGCTGCACACCCTGTGTTGGAACTGAAGGCAGCTGTACACCCTGTGTTGGAACAGCTGAAGGCAGCTGTACACCCTGTGTTGGAACAGCTGAAGGCAGCTGTACACCCTGTGTTGGAAGAGCTGAAGGCAGTTGTACATCCTGTGTTGGAAGAGCTGAAGGCAGCTGTACACCCTGTGTTGGAACTGAAGGCAGCTGTACACCCTGTGTTGGAACTGAAGGTAGCTGCACACCCTGTGTTGGAAGAGTAGAAGGCAGCTGTACACCCTGTGTTGGAAGAGCTGAAGGCAGCTGTACACCCTGTGTTGGAAGAGCTGAAGGCAGCTGTACACCTTGTGTTGAAACAGCAGAAGGAAACTGTACATCCTGTGTTGGAACAGCAGAAGGCAGCTGTACACCCTGTGTTGGAACAGCTGAAGGCAGCTGTACACCTTGTGTTGGAACAGCAGAAGGCAGCTGTACACCCTGTGTTGGAACAGCTGGAGGCCGTTGTGCACCCTGTATTGGAACAGATGAGGGTATTTGTACATTCTGTGTTTGCACAGATAAAGGTTGCTGGGCATTTTGTGGTGGAATATTTATCGGTAATTGAGTATTTTGCGTTGTGGGAGTTGATGGCAGCTGTAGTCCCTGTGTGCCATTAGCGAAATATAACTTTGCATCTTGTGTTGGATCAACGGAAAGCAGCGGGATTCCCTGTGTTGGAACAGCTGAAGGCAGTTGTGCATTCTGAGATGGAGCATCCAATGAAGGAACTGTTATAGGTCTCTGTATGTCTTGTGGTGGCACAGGGGAAGATAATGGAATTCCCTGTGTTGGAATAGCTAAGAGAGGTGGTGCATTCTGTGTTGGAAAAGCATCTGGTAGTTGTACAGCCTGTGCTGGAACAGTTGATGGAAATTGTACAGCCTGTGATGTTTTATCCTGGGTTGGAACATTTGGGGTTAGGTTTCCAGATGATATGGATGTATTCTGCTCTAAAACCGCGGGTATAGAAGGTACATTATTTAAAGTGATTTCAGATACTTCCGGTATATTTTGCTTTGGAAGTGTGGAAGTTGCTGTGTGTGGTTTTACTGATTCACTCCCTTTGGGTAAGTTTTGTGGCTGATTTGGGGAAGATATTGATACCTTCTTTACTGGCACTACAGAACCTAAATTTCCACCAAGTCCTCCAGATTGCTCAACAATCAACTCTTGGCTCACTGTTGGTAAAGAATCATTTGGGAGAGGAACTTGTACTGGAGAGGCAAAGGTTGATGGGGGAGGTACAACAGATAGATTCTGTTGTGGTATAACTTGTGTTTGATTGGTTGTCAACAATGAATTTAGTGTTGCTTGGCTTACCCCACTGACTGACTCATTGTCTGTTTTACCATTTTCGTTCATTTGAGGATTAGATGTAGATGTCTCAAATGTAATAGATGGTGGGGTTTGAATTTCTATACTGTTTGTGACACCAACTGGAGGATTTGGCGAAGGACGTATTTCCAGTACTGTGTCATCTTGGAACCGAATCCTAGGAGTGGATACAGCAGGGATCTGTGGGGTTGACTGAAACCCAGGTACAAAAGTTGTTGGAGTTGGAGTATAGCCGAATGGTAGGATCCCCTGTTGTTGAAAACCAAGAGGATTAAATGGAAAGGCTTGAGTTTGGTTTGCGATCACTCCCTGCGCTGGGAATCCTGTGGGAAAAGGAATATTTTGAGGAAAGAATTGTTGCGGGAAGCCAGCACCGGTTTGTGACCCACGAGTAGGTGATGTGGGTGAGAGCGGGTAACCCCAAGGATTGAAAAGGGACCCTGTTGGTGGTAGAGATGGTTGACCAGAGGTTGTTGCAGGGATTCCGCCTTGCAGCTGTGGAGGAAGTGAATTTTGATTTCCTGGAAATTGTCCAGTTGAACCAATGTTATAATCCGAATCATAATCATAGAAATAGTCATAATCTGGTGCTTGCGCTCTATAGAGTGCGTTTATATAATCTAGAAAACCTGGATCATAGAAATCTGCGAATTGCGAGTTTGCTTGTAACTGTGGCAGATTCTGTTGGGATGGCTGGGGCTGGTTATTGAAAGGTGTAGTTGCAGGAATTCCCGTGTCCACCTGTGTAACAGGTTCTATGGGTATTCCCAGATTCTGCTGGATATTGCTACCAACTTCATTCACTGGTGCTTCACTCGTTCGCTGTGGCTCAAAGGCCAGAACTGCTTCGTTAAAGGCACTTGGATCTACATTTTCTAGTGCTTCGAAAATTTGCTGGTTCCCATTCGGAAAAGCTGGCTCATCAAGGATAGAATAGTAAGGTAATCTTAAACCTTCATACAAACTTGCATCAATATCTCTCAGGTCTGTTGGTGTTGGCTGCAGCTGTACAAATCTATTGCCATTGGGCTTGGCTGCTGACACATCCCTCTCACTTCCCTCGAACTGGAATACTTCGTCGACGTCCTGGGGGAAGATGGTTATCCCTGATTTCTCTGCTGAAGACACCAGGGGCGACAAATTCTCATGGTCGTGAATGGGTATTTCTGCATTACCTACAGCATTCTCTTGATCCTCCTCACTGGATGATGGCTTGGGACGATCTTCAGTCGACGTTTTTGTGTTCGGTCCTTCCTCTGGTCTCTCCTCTCTGCTTTGTTCTCCGATCTTAGAATGCTCCTCTGCT
>NC_051423.1:21297580-21300080 GCF_015228065.2 Penaeus monodon | reverse complement strand
AGAGAGAGAGAGAGAGAGAGAGAGAGAGAGAGAGAACCACAGCCTAACCACCTGGTCACCCGGCAGTTGCGACACATGAATCTTTATTATATAGCTCCGTCTGGTCCCGTGAGTTTTTGCACTTTCTTTTCCCTCTCCTGTTCGTCATTATTACGAAATCTAATCATTGCCTAAGAGCATGGCTTGTACTGGTCTTGGTTAATGAAGAGAAAAATATTTAATAAGTATGTAAAGTGCAGGTTCTTCCCCGCTTTTTTTTTCGATTCGCGTGTGTGCATGTTTTACATGAGCTATTATTGTCTATTCTTTGTCTCATCTTTTCTATATTTTATTTCTGATCTTCATATTTTATATCAAGTTTCTTTATTGCAGTATATTCATTCTTTCTGTCATGTCTAACTGTTCCCCGCCCAGTTTTTCACTTACGAATTCCGTCCCTCTCTCTTTCTTGATATTTCTATTAGCTTCCTGTATAACACTTTCTGTTTAGTTTTCTGTTTCTCTTCCTTTCTCGTTTCTCCCCTCGATTCAACTTTCACCTTCAGTCGTCGATTATGAGGCACAGACCAAGGGTTTTCTTTTAAACAAAACATTTCTAAAGATGCACCCCCTATGAAGGTGATTTAAACTCTCTACTTTCCCGCGAATCAACAATGCCGCGGACTTGACAAGCAACATGTACTTGACTCGGCACGAATATCAGTCGCGGTCACTTGTCTTGACCAACAGCCATGCGTAGGAGTAAATTACCTCACTACTATAGCCTATCACTCTCTGTGTGTCTGTGTGTCTCTTCTTTCTTTCTCTCTTTCCTTTTTTTCTCTCTCTCTGCCTGTCTCTATCTTTCTCTTTCTCTCACTCTCTCCTCTCTCTCTCTCTCAGTTACTCTCTCTCTCTCTCTATTAGTTTGAGTAAAAGGCAAATATGTAGAATTTATGGTTAATTAATCTGCCGCGCGGGTGTATAAAAACGTATATGCATAAAGTATATCTTTCTGTGAGAGAGAGATTAGTGATTCTACTTTAGGAAAAATTTACCTTCTTTAAGAAAAGAAAAAAGGGAAGTCAAGCGAATGACAGATCATTCAGCATTTTTTTTTTTTAGTTGCTTTTTTATTTATCATCATTATCATTATTATTGGTTATCATCATCATCATCATCATTATCATCACCATCATCATCATCATCATCATCATCATAATCATTAATATTATCTCCCTCTACGTCATTCAGTTCCACATTCCACCCATTTCCCAGACGCTTCTTAACACATACATAACACCTCTGGCTTGTTTAGTAAAGGCATTAACACAACTTGATAAATAAAATGTGGACAAGAAGCCCATTACGTGAGAAATTCCCTGCTAATCGGGATAATTGTCTGCTTTTTTTATCTTGCGGAATATTTATCTGCTTATCTGCTTGTTATTTAGCGGGATATGTGTCTGCTTTTTATCTTGCGGAATATTTATCTTTTTACTATCTAGCGGAATATTTCTGCTTATTATCTAGCGGAACAATATCTGCTTCCTGTTATAGCGGAATATATATCTGCTTATCATCTAGCAGAATACTTATCTGCCTATTATCTAGCGAAATATGTATCTGCTTATTATCTTGTGGAATATTTTATCAGCTCATTTGAAATTTTGGGAAGACTGGGATATTGTTTTCAAGAAGAGCAGCGCAACAGATCTATTTTGTTAACCTGGTTCAACACTTGTTATATATATTCTCTTTGTCTATTTTCAAACGTCTTAAAAAAGTAAAAAAAAAATAAAAACAAATAAATAAATAAATGAAAATAAAAAAATAAAAATAAATAGAAATAATTAAATAAAAATAGATAAATAAATAAATATATAAATATATATAAATGAATAAATAGAAAAGAATAAAAATAAACATACTGTATTGTCTGGAGAGCAAAGTTAAGTTCTACTTTTATTCTCCTGATAATCGTGTGAAGTTTTTTATTATCAATTTAGTTTCGAGTTTGCAAATTACGTAGGAAGCTGTGTAGGAAATACTGTGAATTTTTAAACTTTGATGCTAAATTGATACTAAAAAGAATCAGATAAATCTTCAGATAATACGTCATTTTTTATTTCATTTTTTTTTCTTTTTACTACATAAAAACATGTAACTTTGTAAATTACTAGGAAATACTTTTTTGGAGTTGCACATTTTTGATGCGTTAATGTCAACAGGATCAGCTTGTTAGATCTTCAAAATTCCATTACATTTTTTTTTTATGTCAGCCATAAAAGAATTTTTTTGTGTGTCTTCCACATTGTTTATTTCTTAAGTAGATCTAAATTGCAAGTCTCTTTGCTTTGTGTCTGTTTCTTATCCCTTTTCATTAGATATAATTATTAGGTGTTTTAGTTATCATATAAAACATGCACGCGCGCACGCACGCACGCACGCACACACACACACACGCACGCACACGCACACACACACACACGCACACGCACACGCACACGCACACGCACAC
>NC_051423.1:21290080-21292580 GCF_015228065.2 Penaeus monodon | reverse complement strand
ATAATATCAAAGATGATGCAATAACTTAAACTATAATGCAATATTGATAGATCATAACCGGTCGTTGCACAGAAAATCACAAGAACCAGGTAGGTGTGAAAACGAACCCGCCACGCTGTAGTGTTGCGGTGGTATTTAGGTTAACGCTCCCTTAAAAAAAAAAAAAAAAAAAAAAAAACTCCATATATGAGAAGTATATAAACAAAAATAACAATAAAAAGATAAATTAAGTGAAGTGATAATGGATGGTATAGTATATTTATGTGGTAGGAATTTCACTTTCTTTTTTTTCTTTCTTTCTTTTTTTCTTCACTTTTTTTCAAGGAGATATAGGTAATTAGAGGATTCGTCGCTAGGGGGATATTGGAAAATAGTCAAGAAAAAAAAATGGCGTCCAACTTTCCATTTGAGTAATTTCAGACGCGTGGAAAATGCAATGTTTATTGAAGGAAAGACTTTTGCCAATAACTTGTAAACATTTGGAGAAGAATTATATATATATACATATATATATATATATATATATATATATATATATATATGGTGTGTGTGTGTGTGTGTGTGTGTGTGTGTGTGTGTGTGTGTGTGTGTGTGTGTGTGTGTGTGTGTGTGTGTGTGTGTGTGTATATTATAGATATGTTATTATATATATTATATATTATATATTTATGTATTCGAATGTATGTGTTTTATATGTGTTGAAACGGTATTTGAGGAAATTATGATACTGCAATATATCCAGCGAAATCAATATTAATTTAATTTTCTTTTACTAAATAAAATCACGCAACATT
This sequence comes from Penaeus monodon, assembly GCF_015228065.2. NCBI lineage: Eukaryota > Metazoa > Arthropoda > Malacostraca > Decapoda > Penaeidae > Penaeus > Penaeus monodon. The sequence continues at coordinate 21,291,786 of NC_051423.1, read as the reverse complement.
TCTGCTCCAGTTTTTGCGACAATTGTATATATACACACACCCTTTTCTCTATCACACAACGAAAGAACAAAACCGAGCAGAACGCAAGCAAAAATCTATTGGCAAAAAGAAAACAAAAGACAAATTAAAAACGGGGAGATTACCTAAATGCGTTCGCCATGAGAGGAGAAAACGACACTCAAGGCAAAAGGAAACAGCTGGCTTTTGTTGTTGCGTGACGTCACATCTTCAGTTCCCTCGGGGGCTCTAGAGGGAGGGAGGGAGGGAGGGGAGGGGGTGACGGGAAGGAGAGGGAGGGAGGAAGGGAGAGGGAGGGGGTAAAGGGAAGGAGAGGGATGGAGGGAGGGAGAGGGAGAAGGAAGGAGGGAGGGAGAGAGGGAGAGGGAGGGGGGGAGGGGGTGAAGGGAAGGAGGGAGGGGGAGGGAGAGAGGGAAGAGGCGGGTGAAGGAGGGAGGGAGGGAGGGGGTGACGGAAGGAGGGAGAAGGAGAGGTTTGTCCGAGCGTCCCCTGAGGCCCAAGAGAACACTATCCCCCTTCCCCCCCTACCCCCTCCCTACTTCCTTTCGACACCTCCCCGCCTTTCCAACAACCCCCTTCCCATAGGACCCCCCCCCACCCATTTCAACCTCCTCCTTCCTCCAACACTCTCTAAGACACACACACCCCATTCACCCCCACCCCCTTCAACTCCTCCCTCTTCCCCCTTTTCCTTTCCTCCTCTTTCTCCCTTTTTCCTTCCTCCTCCTTTTCCCTTCTCCCTTTCTCCTTCCTCCTCCTTCTTCCTTTCCCCTTCTTTCTTCTCTCTTCCCCCTTTCCCCTTTCTCCTTCTCTCTTTCCCCTTTCTCCTTCCTCCTTCTCTCTTCTCCCTTTCCCCTTCCTTCTTCTCTCTTCCCCCTTTTTTCCTCCTCCTCCTTCTCCCTTTCCCCCTTCCCCTTTTCCTGAAGACGTAGTCACCTGGGGTTCATTTTAGTGATAATTACAAGTATGACACCACCGATGTGTCACCTTGGACCGGAAATGTTATTGGTTTGTACGTCGCTTTTTCCATTTCGACACTTTTTTTCATAATTATCTATTTCTTTCTCTTCCTCTCTCTATTTCGCCATTTTTTTTTCTCTCTCTCCCTCTATTTCTTCATCCTGTCTCCCTCTCTCGCGTCTTACATTGAAATGGTTTGATGAGGTTTATCGTTGTGGGAATAATTCAGATTTGCGTTTTTTTTTTGTCTTTACATAGAACGTTCCTAGTTTTTATTTTGTTTTTTGTTTTTTTTCATCCGGGGTTCCTGGCTTTTATTTTGTTATATTCCATTCCGGGTCCCTGACTTTTTTTTTATTTTGTCATTGTATTCGGGATCCCTGATTTTTTTTCTTCTTTTCTTTCCACTCGGGGTCCCTCACTTTTTATTTTGTCTTTCCATTCGGGGTCCCTGACTTTTATTTTTTATTTCCATTCGGGGTCCTTGACTTTTATTTTGATTTATATTTAGGCTCACTTTCGTTTCGTTTGGATAAGGTTTCTGGGAAAATGGGGAGGGGTTGGGGCATATATGTGTGCGTTTATATGTGTTTGTATGCATATGTATGTATATATATATTGATTGATAGATAGATAGGCCGCGGTAGCCGAGTGGTTAGAACATCGGACTCAAGACGGCAATCTGAGTTCGAGGGTTCGAGTCACCGGCCAGCGCGTTGTTCCCTTGG
>NC_051423.1:21277580-21282580 GCF_015228065.2 Penaeus monodon | reverse complement strand
AATTTTCCTTTTTCATGTGACTTCCCTGAGCCTACCGGAGTACCCTTGTGGGCTCCCGTATTCGCCTGGGGGGTGGGCACCGACTTACCGTCCTTCGCACTAGGCAAGTTCGGCGGTAAGGAAGTGTCCTCCACATAACTCGATCCTCTCTGTGGTACTGGAGAACGCAACCAGGCTTCCACTGGGGGGTAGAGGACGAAATACTGATTTACTCTCTCTTAGCTATTGCTGTTAGGTTGATACCAAAAGTTAAGAGTTTTCAAATCCCTTCAGGAGAACGATTTTGAGCAAAGGGGTCGGACCTGGTCCGATGCCCAGAATGAATGACTCCCCGGCTACGCCTTCTCCTCCTCAAGGAGGAGGGGCGACTCATGACCACTCCTTGACAAACTCGACCCTGAACAACGGAACCCCCACTAACGACAAAACGAGAAGACCACTTTTCAAAATCCCCACCGAGAATGCAAGGTTCGCGAATGTAAAATGCGTGAATGAAAATCAATCGCTTTTGAACGTGAACCCCTTTATCATCAAAAAGGTCGTTGATGGTCAAGTGGACGGCGATTTTGATTTTGTCAAAAAATTGCGAGATGGAAGCCTCCTTGTTAAAGTACAATACAACTCCCAGATTAAGGATTTACTTAAGCTGACGCAAATTCATGATCTTCGAGTTAAAGTAACTATTCCTATTGGCCCAAATACCTGTAAGGGAGTAATCTTTCACAGGGACTTGAGGACGATGGAAGAAAGTGAAATTCTTGAGAGCATGAAGGACCAAGACGTAGTGGACGTTCATTGTATGACCAAGAAGGACGGGAATGTGCGAACGAAAACTGGACTGTGTTTTTTGACCTTTGCTTTGAATAAAATTCCAGAGTATATCAACGTCGGTTATGAACGTGTGCAAGTAAGACCTTATGTCCAAAAGCCAATGCATTGTAATAGATGCCAAGAATTCGGACACACCTCATTAAGATGTATTGATAAAGACTCGAGTAAATTTGTTTGCCGGAAATGTGCTGAAGCCCATGACACCATTACATGTACTAGCCAGATTTCCAAATGTGCTAATTGTGGAGGTCCCCATCAGTCAGGATCTGCTGAGTGTAGCATCCTGAAGAAGGAAACCGAGACATTAGCATATATGAGAAAGCATGAAGTTAGTTATACTGAAGCTAAGAGGAAAGTGGAAAGTTTGACACACAAACCCGATACTTCCTATGCTGAAGCAGTAACTCACACCACCCCTAGTGCAAGTAATGTCAGTCAACAGCTTGCAGCTAAGGATAAAGAAATTGCTGAACTTAAACAGACCGTTAAAGAATTAAATATTAAAGTATATCACCTGACCAAATTGGTTGATCAAATGACTGCATCAACCCAGTCTAAACATCATAAGGAGGATGATACTGAATCACAGTCCGGAGCGCACCTTCCCGTCCGGGCTACTCCTGTGAGGACTTCGTCTGGCTCGCGATCGGCTTCTCGTGAGAGAAGCAGATCGCAATCTGTCAGTCGTCTCCCTCACCAGGAGGTGCAGGACATGGAGGCTTCTGTCTCCAAACCATCCCGAGAGAGGTCCCCGGGAAGCGAGGGAGAGGAGGCGTCTCCCTCCCAAAAAAAGAAGAAAAAAACTGGTGGACAAGGCACTTCCAAACCCCATAAAACATAATCTTCGCGTCGACCATTATACAATGGAACTGTCGAAGTCTTAGATCTAAAGTAAATGACCTTAAATTATTAGCCTCGTCCTATGCTCCCGATATTATAGTTCTCCAAGAAACGCACTTAACACACCTCGTCTCTGACGAGGTCGTTTCGCTGAGGAACTACCATTTATGTCGGAAGGATCGTGAGGGTAGGGGTGGAGGCGGAGTCGCCATGTACATCCACCAAAGCCTCCCTTTTACAGAAGTGACTATTGATTCTACTTTGGAGTTTGTCGCATGCAAAGTAAAAATTAATGGCACGTATCTGGCTATATGTTCACTTTACTGTCCACCTGATGCAGCGATAGCCTATGATGAGCTCTTTGCTCTTCAGGAACGTCCTGCCACAAAATAAAGTAATTTTAGCTGATTTTAATGCTCATCATACGTTATGGGGTTCCCTGCGGGTGGATGGTAGAGGTGAGCAAGTAGTTAAGTTGCTTAATGAGTCTGATCTAGTCCTTCTGAATGATGGTAGTCCGACGCGGGTGGACGATAATACCGGTAATTTGAGCTTTATTGACTTATCACTGGTCTCTTCATCAATAGCAGCCAAGTGCCTGTGGCACACCATTGACGACTCGTTGGGAAGCGATCATCTTCCTATTTTGATTAAATATTCATGCGACACAGTGAGAACGCCTTCAGCGCCTAAATTTAACGTAAAACGAGCAGACTGGGTCGCCTTCACAAGGAGCGTCAAGCTCGAATTTGTTGGAGAAACCATTGATGATAAAGTAAACAATATTCAGAATTCGATTATAGAAGCAGCATTGCTATCCATTCCTAAAACTTCGACAGATAGCGTTAAGCATAGAGTTCCATGGTGGACACCAGATTGCCGCAGGGCGCTGTGCCGACGCAATAAGGCCTACAGGCTTTTCAAAAATAACATCACAAATGAGAACTTTTGCAATTACAAACTAGCAAGAGCTAGGGCTCGTAGAGTAATAAGACAAGCAAAAAGAGACTCCTGGCGGAGCTTTGTCTCTACAATAAACAGCAATACAAAAACATCAGAGGTTTGGTCCACTATTAATAAAATTAATAAGAAAAAAACATCTTTCAAAATTAATAACATCATAGAAGAGGGTAACAATTTAGACTCGCCTAGAGACATTGCTAATGCACTCGCCAGGCAGTTCTCTCATACAAGCAGCTCAGCTAATTACCATCCCACCTTCCTGACCACCAAGGAAGAGGCTGAGCTGCAACCAATTCACTTTGCCACAGGAGATGACTTTGATTACAATAAAGATCTTACAATGGATGAGCTTGTCCGAGCCCTAGAAGCCTGTAGAGGAACATCCCCAGGCCCCGATGAGATTCGATATGAGATGATGAAGCATCTTAATCATGATGACATGATTAAGTTGCTAGAAGTGTACAATGAAATTTGGAAAAGCCACACTTTTCCAAACTCATGGCACTTCGCCCACATCATTCCCATATTGAAAGTAGGGGGTAATCCCAGACTTGCCATCTCCTACCGCCCAATTGCGTTGACAAGTTGCTTATGCAAGGTCATGGAACGAATTGTTAACAGTAGGCTATTGCATTTTCTAAATTCCAGTAATTTACTAGTTGACGAGCAGTGCGGCTTCCGCAAGGGACGCCAAACTCTCGATCAGCTAGTAAAGCTGGACAGTCATATTCAAGAGGCCATTGCCAAAAAAGATTTTTTGATTTCAGTATTTTTAGATATAGAAAAAGCCTACGACATGACATGGCGATATGGCCTACTCAGAAAACTTTACGTTACGCCTTGTTTTATTCAAAATTTCATTTCTGACAGAACGTTTGCTGTCAAATTATTTTCCGACAATGTCACTTTTTCGGACATTTTTGTCCAGGCAAACGGGGTCCCACAAGGAAGTGTCTTGTCACCAACATTATTTCTATGTATGATCAATGACATCTTACCAGCTCCTCCTCGGAATCTTAAATACTCACTGTACGCTGATGATTGTGCATTATGGCATTCCAGCAATAATGCAGAATTCTCAGCAAATCGCATCCAATTGGCACTGGATATGATTCATAACTGGGGCCTCCAGTGGGGTTTTAAGTTTTCCATTAGAAAGAGTATTGGGGTAATTTTTTCACGTAGGAGGAAGCCGAACATCAGGCTAACTCTAGACAACCACCCAATACCTATTCAAAATTCTGCTAAATTTTTAGGTCTACATTTTGATAGTAGACTAAATTGGAAAGACCACATTGGTCAGTTAAAGAATAAATGTCAAAGAGCACTAAATTTATTAAAGTGCATTTCTGGTAGTAAATGGGGAGCTGATAGACAGTCTTTGCTAATGGTATATAAAGCCCTGATTAGGTCTAAAGTAGATTATGGGTCAATCGTGTATGGTTCGGCATCGAGAACAAGTTTGAAAGGATTGGATGGTGTGCAGAATGCCTGTTTGCGTGTGTGTCTTGGAGCCCTGAAGTGCACTCGGATCGAGCGTCTTGAGGTGGAGTCAGGAGTACCTCCCTCCGACTCAGACGCGGCCAGTTAGCCTTGAGCTATGCCGCAAAGGTGGCTCGAGACCCGAGCCACCCTAATGGCAATAGTGGCATTAGGCCCTTTGCCACGAGACTCCACGACCTCGTCGAGAAAGTCGGTATAGATCTCTCTACCATCGATACCCTGGTTCAGTCAAATATAGCGCCATGGGAAACCCCCAATTTTTCTATCATGGAAGCCTGGCTTCCATCAGCCAAGGCCATGGCGCCGGAGGTGGAGGTACGCCAGAGGTTCAGAGAGATCCTTATTAAACATCTCCCTTTTTTCATATATATACCGACGGCTCCAAGACAGAAGAGTGTGTGGGTGCGGGTGTATGGTCGACTGAATGTGAACTAAAGTTCAGACTGCCGAATCATACATCGATCTTTCTTGCTGAACTTTTTGCCATTGATAAAGCCATTGATTTTGCACTATCGACGACCCACGATAGAATAGTAATTTTTTCTGATTCATTAAGTTCACTTAAAGCCATTAAATCATTAGAAACCACCAAAAATGAACTTCTGGGTAATATCATTCGTAAGCTACATGGTGCCAACAAATCAATCAAGCTAATATGGGTACCAGGCCACTCTGGTATCCATGGCAATGAGCAGGCTGACAAATTAGCCGGGTCAACTGGCGATCTGGACCTTAGCATAGTCCGTACAGATCTCAGGTGTTTTGTGTCTCTTATAAAAGCAAAAATACATCTCCTGTGGCAAAGTGAGTGGACCAACCTACAAATAGAAACAATCAAACCAACAATAGAACTGTGGGACACA
>NC_051423.1:21242580-21252580 GCF_015228065.2 Penaeus monodon | reverse complement strand
ATGACTTCCTAAAGGGTCATCTTTACAATATATATGTCATATGCAATGACATTACAAAATTTCCCTTGGCCAAATATATATCGGGTTGGATATTATGAACTTCTCCAATAATAATAATAATGATGATGATGATGATGATGATGATGATGATGATGATGATGATGATGATGATGATGATGATGATGATGATGATGATGATGATGATGATGATGATGATAATAATAATAATAGTACTACTACTAATAATAATGATAATAATAATAATAACATTAATAATGATAACAATGATAATAATAATAATAATGATAATAATAATAATAATAATAATAATAATAATAATAATAATAATAATAATAATAATAATAATAATAATAATAATAATAATTTCAAAATGTAAAGAAATGAAACAAATGGAAATTGGCATTACCTTAATACTACGAGAGACAGTGTCTATATCTTTAATGTTTACTAAAAACATCTCCAAGAGATAAAACAGCTTTGAGTGGAGTATCATAAAGAGCGTTAACATTCCTAACTCACATGATTTTAAAAACAAGCCGAGGTTTCCACTTGAGAGATCGCTGTCAAAACAGTATCTTTACCAATAATAAAAAGGATTTTTTATTTTTTTTCGAAGGTTGATAAAAAACAAATAACTGTTCAATTACCGCGTAATTAGCATCGCTAATTATAGCATCGGAAATGATAACCGAATATTGATGACGTGTTGTTTATTAATCGAAAGTGAAATATACAATATCTTTCGCCTTTCTATATCTTCATATGACCTTAGCTTCCTTATGTAAGTTACGCCTGAACCTGTTCATTTTCTATAAAGTCGCACAAACAGCAACAGGTGAGAGCGCATAATAATAATTATAAATAAATGAATAAATAAAAGTCACAAGCCTCTAACCCCGTCGGTATGGGGTGATCACTGATCAATTAGATTTATATCGAGAAATAAAATTAAAGATGAAAGATGAAAACTCTAACACTGGTATCACGTGGCGGATTGCATCAATGGCTATTATTATCAGACTTTGCGACGTCACCACAACTTAACAACTTGCGTGACGCTATTCATTAATGTTTCGATTGGTAATTCATTACGCGTTTGTGTCACGGCTGCAAGTGAAAAAAATTGTGTAGACTTAGGCTGTTGAATCCATAGGTGAGAGTATGTAGATGTTAGGAGGTATAACTATTGTATGGAATGGTGTGAACATGTTTGTATCATGTTACAATAAACCCACAAATTTATGTATGCTCGCGCATATGTAGGTTACACCCACTAAGGACAGTTGCCAGAAATATTAATATTTTTTTTAAGGTATATCTATAACTACGTTGTTTCCATCATGTATTGAAGGATAGGTTTGTGAGGAAAAAATAAATAACATTATAAGCCATTTATATATGATATTCCAACCTACATATTGGAATACTATTGTGCAATATTACACAACCCGTAAGATTTCACTTGCCAAGTACCTTCCTCTTCGTTAATAGTTAAATGTTTGCTTCATAACACTAACAAGTGGTGAATCATGTTCTTGTTCCGTGAGTGTTCCGCGTTCTTTTATGTTAAATACTGAAACGCCAAATCTAGTTGGCGAGATAAGTTATATCTTGAGCGTTTTAGGATTTGCATTGTGCTGATAACTGCAGCTATTGAAGTTTTATAGACCCTCCGGTGACGCAACTGTTTATCAAGTGTGATGTAATGTAATAAAAGAAAATTTTGTGACGTGAGTGAACTTATCTACTTATCTTCCTTTTCTCTACTTCCATGTGACCAAAGCGTAAGATAACTTACATAAGTTGAAGATGCAAATCTGCTCTGTGGACACTAAGTATATAGTAAATTTGTACAATACCTAACCATTGTGATAATTAGTGTGCAGTACGGGAACAGTGTTGCATATCACTGTCTTCATATTAGTGGTAGACTTATGAAGTTGGTACCTTCTCCGAAATGGTCATCAGACATATCACAACTGAAGGAACTTGGATTCTGGTAAGATGTAAGACAATATCGGATTCTAAACAAAGTTTACGCAGGAAATGAAGTGAGTTCCATCAGTGATATGATAACATTGTGCATGGCCAGGAAGTGTTTCATATATATTAATATATGTGGCAGGAGGATTCTGCTAGCGAGCGTGAGTGTGTAATGCATTTTGTAATGTTTTGTTGAGACCTAGGAAGGCTGGGTAGAGATATGAGGTACCTAGAGTTGTAGTTTGAGATCTTGTACTTACCATACACTTCAGGCCAACCTTTATTTTAGATCCTTTACAATCTTTTACTGTATCTGCATCAAGTCTTAGAGGACTGCAAACATTGGTATATTTGCCTACAACATTTCTAGCCAGATGTGATAATTTTCTCAAATGTCTTACCATAAAAAGTTACATTAGGTGATAAATTTGGGACATTTTGTTGTGCTATATGATCGTCCCATTTGGTTGACAGTAATATTGAAATAGAGACAGTTGTGTCATATTAAAGCTTTTTTTTCCAATTTCCTCAGAAAATGTCATAGAAAATGTATGCAACCACTTTAGAATTGAGACTGTCAAATTATCAAGGAACCTAATTATTAAAAAGAATATTATGAAGTACGAAAGACTGTACCAAAATAATTTTCTGGGCTGTCATACCAACACTGTCAGCAATAGCCTGCAAGTCAGTGTATGGGTTTGCAGAGTAAGATATGGAAACATGTATTCTACCAAAGTAACATATGCAAAAACTTTCATTACAAGGTATGTGAAGTTATAACATAAAATAACTCCGTATGAGCTTAATGTATTGTGAAGTCTGTTATGATTTTATAAAATTAAATCATTCTGTAACAGCCTTCATTATAGAATACTTACCCAGAAGCATATTGTACTTTTTATTTTTGCCTTTCTACCAACTTTATATAGCTGTTAATTCTTCCAAAAGATTGGCATTGTAATTATTGATTAATATTGTATGTGTATTCTTCACTGTGATTCAAATTTCTGAAATTTGTAAATCTTCCCATATTTTACAAAGATCAAAAATATTTTGATCTAGCATTGACAATAACAGTGAAGTAACAGGTGTTAAATACAATAATCACAACACGTGATTTCATACATAATACATAAGAACAGAAGGAAAATAAGGAACATAACTGCATAAAAAAATTTAATATGCATCATCTAAATTTCAATTTTAAAACGAGAGTGCCGTATGCAATACACGTTTGGCAATAAGAAAAAAAAAAACATTATTATAAAGAGGGTTTACTCAAATACAACACAATTTCATTAAGAATAATGGCACAAAATGAATTATTACCCCAATGCTGACATGATCAATTCATGCATTCATCTTTTTTTTCTTCTTTTTAATAACCATGCTCCTTAATTCTTGAATTCGTTAAGGCTTATAAATATAAAGATACAAAAGATACAAAAAAAATGTCAGATGAATAATTCGAGATCTAGAGTACAACAAAATAATATCAGACAATGAATTCGAGATCTAGAGTATAACCTGCCAGCCATTAATGTCAAAATAACAGCGATAATATAAGACGGATCCCCAACCAGATCTCAAGGGTTTTTTAAATGACATTATCATATGGAGATTGATGTATGAAAAGAGAGACAGAAAAAAATGTAAATAAATGAGATATCAATAATACCAATAAAGTACATGGAATAAATTACAATAGCATAATGGTAAATATCTATATATATAACTTAATTCATAATGTCAGACCAATATATATGAACAATGACCAAAGAAAGAGACCTTATTCTATTTGTCATAGAGTAATATGAAAATGTGGTACCAGTAAAAATTGGTTAATTTTCAGAGGTCCAGGAGATAAGGGTAAATGTATAAGAAAGGCTATAATTCTTTAACAGAATTCAAAATCATAAAAAATTATATATGAAATAAATGCAAATATGCTACAAACCATAGCACACACTAGATTGCTCCCCTGTAGCTGGTCAATAAAACCTTTGACTTTACACTTGTTGCATGGCCGTGTAAAATCCAGCACCATAACAATCTTTATGATGTATAAAATAAAATAAAATTGCACAAACTAGCAATATCTATGTAAATGAATAATAATAATAAAAAAGAGCTTCTACTAATTACACTGTGGAAGACTATAAAGGAACACAAGCCTATTGCACTGATAACTGAACACTGTGTATCCCCTTTATAATGATGATAAAACCCACAACTAATGCATGAGCTGATTGTCTCCTAGTGATATTTTTAATATATATATATATATATATATATATATATATATATATATATATATATATATATATATATATATATATATATATATATATATGTATCACAAGCCTTATTTTATGACATAGCATTATATTGTTGATTACTATAACTGTAAGTCTACTTCTCTGTATAAAATTCCAGTCTGGTAACAGTTCAACAAAGCAAAGTACTCATTTCATTTGGTTGTGTTTTTGAAGATGTTTTAAATAAATGTTTTGAAGTTTTAATCTAATATTAAGACTACCGATTGGTTAACAAACTTTTCTATTCAGTTATCGACTAATTGCAAAAATCCCATATACCTGTTCTTGTGAATCTATTGCACTTCAGTTACAATTTTAAAAATCACAGATTCTTTCATCTCTAACTCCAGATACATAATTTTATATTTTCTATGTATATAATATATAATTAAATATTAATTTTGAATGTTAAGGAAATATTACAATATTTTTCCTTACAGTAAAACTTATTTTTCATTTTCCTTAAATCTATATATATTTTTGGGGGGTTATTACCTATTAATGTGTCACCACTTATTGTTTAATAAACCATTCAATTAAAAAATTCCTAACAGCTCCCTAAAAGAAATGCTTGCCTACTAATTCTTCAGCTAAAAACCTATATTTTTCTTTCTTTTATGCTTAACAATTCAGCATACAACTTTTTTTATTATACTATATCCTAACAGTATAAAATCCATGGTACATTACGAAAAAGAAAAAGAGAGAGAGAGAAAAAAAAAGTGTATGTTACAAATCCATACTAACAAGAGAAGTGTAGAGTAACAATAGTATCAGTACTTCATGTACATTTTGCTAATATTATGATTTGCAGCTTGTACTTGTCAGGTCAATTTTAACATTTAAATCAGAAACTACAGCAAAAGCAAGTTTTTTTTTTTTTTTACTTAATGTGTGACTATGAAGACTGCATTTACTTCACACTAATCAAATAGCATCATGTTAAACCTATGAATGAATAATTAAACAAATATGCATATATAAACTACATGCTTGGTTGCAAAGTTTTTTTAGATCAATACCCTAACTATGGAAAACTTCAGCCACTCATAACATCATTAAGGTAAAACAAACAGAGGTCTTTTTTCACTTCAATTACAGGGTTTCAATTAATAATAAAATTCAAGTGAGCCAAATTGAGCACATCACGTATCACATATTTTCTTTGTGTGCTTAAATCCTACATTATTTCATATTTCTAGATGCCTTGCAAAAGCAGTCATTCATAAATTGTTCTCTCTCCCATTCAGGTCTTATACATAAAAAAATAATAATAATAATAATAATAATAATTAAAAAAGAATTAGAAAAAAAAAAAAAAAAAAAAAATACACAGCCATGAGAAAGACATCTGTATTTGAGACCGTCTCACCTTCGAATATCACACATTTCTTGTGTATATATCACATCCTATTTCTTTTATTTACATCCTAAATCCATGATTTTAGCTCCTTCACAAAAGTAGTTCTTTATAAACTGATCCATCTCTTGTTCAAACATGTGTAATGATGAGAAAGACAAATGTACGCAAAGGCCTTCACCTCTTGCGGAAACTAGTATTCGAGACTATTAGACTCTTGTCCTGTCTTCCTCCTTTTCCCTTCATACTTCTTTTTGTTCACAAAACTCTCAATCCTCTGCAGGGGCTGTATCAAGCTGGGGTCTGAATCATACACCTGTAGTTGGATGAGAAATTCTGATTACTGTTGCACAATCAACAGAGTTCAACAAATGCAGATAAAGAGAGGAACAAGATTGAATAACTTCTCAGCACGAGAGATGCATTTAAATACACCTCTTGCACAGTGACATTCAATTTCATTCATACCTTTTTCTCCATTATCAGCACTTCACTTTGATATTAATGTTAATATAATTAATTAATACTTTTATTATTGCATGAATTAGATTTTTAAAAAGCTTTCCCAAATGGACAATACCTGCAGGAACTTCTTTACGTCGTTGATTTTGGACAGTGTCTCCTTTGTGGAGGGGAAAGAAAGCTGCCTCTTGATGGAATGGCGGGATTCGCTTTCGAAACCCTCGGCATCTTCTCCAGCCACTTCTATGTGACCCGTCTGGCACTTCTCTATCACGGCATCACACGATTTGCTCGTGTGCAATTGCGAGCCCGCTTCATCCTCCGGGCTCATTGCAATGTCGGCATCACCGTTTTCACTGCTGTTCGGATCTGGGTTTTCTCTTGGGTGGTCAACCGTATCAAAGGCAGGTCCTCCAGGGATAAATTGAGGGCACACGGGTACTGATATGATCTCTTGATCCCTGTTATAGGAAGAATATGACTGTTGTATACTATACCATAACTATATATATATATATATATATATATATATATATATATTATATATATATTATATATATATATATATATATATATTATATTAATATATATATATATATATTATATATATATATATATATATATATATATATATATATATATATATATATTATAATATATATATATAATATATATATATATATATATATTTATATATATATTATATATATATATATATATATATATATAGTATATATATTATATAATTATATATATATTATATAGTATATATATATATATATATATATTATATATATATAGTATATATATAGTATTATATTATATTATAGTATCAACAGTCATATATTTTATATAAGGATCAGAATAATAATAATATGGCCATCAATGTATACCTGGTATAGATCTTTATACGGTTGAACAATGAGATCAATCCGAAAGATGAAACGGTGTCCGAACATGCAATGATCCCGATGAACCATGCATCGAATTTGTCACAGAGAAATTCTAAATCTGATAGACAGTAAGGATCACATGAGTATTGAATCATTGGAAGGTTTTAAAAATGCTAATCATGCAATATCATAAGTATTAATATTATATTACTATACAAAGTGAAATGCTGTCAATAAATCAAGTATGATAAATGATGTTCACTTGCAGTGTATTTATCATTTGGAAAGTTATTAAATCTAATTCCTATGCAAAAAAGTTTTAATATTTATTTAACATAATCAAAGGAATCTGAATCCAAACAAGGTATGATTGAACTTGAAGTCCTGCAAGAGGATGTATTGTCAAATGCATTCTGGAGAAAGTTTAATCAATCATTACTCCTTATCTGCGAATACTAGTTCCGAACACGTGAGTTTGTCAACGTTAACGTTTCTCATTACACATGTGTATGATACAGAAGTGATACAGTGCGGATTAGAGTTTGTGAACAAAAGGTATGAAGGGAAAAGAAGCATGGCAAGAGTGTAATATCTCGAATCTATTTCCGCGAGAAGTGATCATCGTGTTCTCATTGTTTTCTCATTTTACTCTTTGTTTGAACAGATATCAGTTTTATAATACTTGTATGATGAAGGAACTAACAATCATGGATTGAGGTGTAAATAAAGAAATAGGAAATGTGATAAGTACACAGAAAGGTGATATTCGTGATAGTCTCAATACTAGATGTTTCTCAATGGCTGTGAATCTTTTGTTTTTACTTTGTTTTCTAATCTTTTAATTAGTATTGATTAATAATGGATTAGTTTATATAAGACTATGTGGAGAGAACAATTTAATATGATGCATTTGAAGGATTAGAATAATGAATATGTAGGATTAAGAACACAAAGAAATTGTGATATGTGAGTGCTATCTGGCTTCAATTTATATTACAGAAACTGTAATTGAAGTGATAAAAGACCCCATGCTTTGTTATTACTTATTTTATATGTTTTTCCTTTTTTTCTAAAACTTTTCTTAATTATTATTATGATATTGTATTATTATTTTATGTTATAAGACTAATAGAAGAACAATTGTTATGTGAAATGATCTTATAGCAACATTAGTAAATAAGAAAAAAATGCTTTTAGAGTTTAGATTAAATGAAATTGTGATACATAGTGCATCATAATATGCAATACTTGAATATATTATTGATTAATTGAAACCCTGTTATGAAGTGAAATTAAATACCTTCTTTTTTTTTACCTTATATATTTATGTAATGACATGAATTTTATAGTTAGGATATAGATCTAAAAAAATTTGCTAACTGAAGCATAAAGATAGAAAAATATATGATTTTTGCTTATAATTATAGCAACATTTTTTTAACATGTAGCTAATTTGTTATTGAAGGTTTATTAAACAATAAGTGGTGACACATTAATAGGTAATAACCCCCCAAAAATATATATAGATTTAAGGAAAATGAAAAATAAGTTTTACTGTAAGGAAAAATATTGTAATATTTCCTTAACATTCAAAATTAATATTTAATTATATATTATATACATAGAAAATATAAAATTATGTATCTGGAGTTAGAGATGAAAGAATCTGTGATTTTTAAAATTGTAACTGAAGTGCAATAGATTCACAAGAACAGGTATATGGGATTTTTGCAATTAGTCGATAACTGAATAGAAAAGTTTGTTAACCAATCGGTAGTCTTAATATTAGATTAAAACTTCAAAAATTATTTAAAACATCTTCAAAAACACAACCAAATGAAATGAGTACTTTGCTTTGTTGAACTGTTACCAGACTGGAATTTTATACAGAGAAGTAGACTTACAGTTATAGTAATCAACAATATAATGCTATGTCATAAAATAAGGCTTGTGATACATATATATATATATATATATATATATATATATATATATATATATATATATATATATATTATATATATATATATATATTAAAAATATCACTAGGAGACAATCAGCTCATGCATTAGTTGTGGGTTTTATCATCATTATAAAGGGATACACAGTGTTCAGTTATCAGTGCAATAGGCTTGTGTTCCTTTATAGTCTTCCACAGTGTAATTAGTAGAAGCTCTTTTTATTATTATTATTCATTTACATAGATTTGCTAGTTTGTGCAATTTTATTTTATTTTATACATCATAAAGATTGTTATGGTGCTGGATTTTACACGGCCATGCAACAAGTGTAAAGTCAAAGGTTTTATTGACCAGCTACAGGGGAGCAATCTAGTTGTGTGCTATGGTTTTGTAGCATATTTTGCATTTTATTCATATTAATTTTTTATGATTTTGAATTCTGTTAAAGATTATAGCCTTTCTTATACATTTACCCTTATCTCCTGGACCTCTGAAATTAACCAATTTTTACTGGTACCACATTTTCATATTACTCTTGACAAATAGAATAAGGTCTCTTTCTTTGGTCATTGTTCATATATATTGGTCTGACATTATGAATTAAGTTATATATTAGATATTTACCATTATGCTATTGTAATTTATTCCATGTACTTTATTGGTATTATTGATATCTCATTTATTTACATTTTTTCGTTCTCTTTTCATACATCAATTCCATATGATAATGTCATTTAAAACCTTGAGATCTGTTGGGATCCGTCTTATATTATCGCTGTTATTTTGACATTATGGCTGCAGGTTTACTTGATCTCGAATTCATTGTCTGATATTATTGTTGTACTCTAGATCTGAATTATTCAATCTGACAATTTTTTTGTATCTTTTGTATCTTATCTATGGGGTATAATTCATTTTGCATTATTAGAATGTTGTATTGAACTTAAATGTTTTTTTTTCTATGCCAGTGTATTGCATACGGCACTCTCGTTTTAAAAA
>NC_051423.1:21236722-21239222 GCF_015228065.2 Penaeus monodon | reverse complement strand
AAATTTGTCTGATGCAAGCCTTACTTAGAAGCGAGCATTGATTTTCAAATGAAAATCCAGCACATCACCTTCAATTGAAAAGTAGTCTTCCACGTCAGCATTAAAAGAAAAAAAAAAATCATAATAAAGGCTAAACAGTATTTATTCCAGTAACAAGTACTAACCCACATCAAGAAACTAATATTGCTAACAACACACGTAACACACACTGCTGTAGCCTAACAAATATTGAAACACTGAACATTACAAACACGATAAGAAGCATCTTCTAAGAATGTTGTTTTTATGTCATAATACCCATATCCATCTTTATATCTACTAAACAGGAAACATCCCCGGTATGTTTTGGTGTCATAAATTTGTCAATGCCATGTGCTTCATAGACAGACTCCGATCTGAGCCCCTCAGCAAAAGGAGACTTTGGCCCTAATGCCCATCCCATCCTACAATTCATTTCATACTTGGGTCAACTGGGGTTTTACATGCACAAGCCTATCTGGATGTTCGATCTGCCTTGGCTCTTAAATTTTTCATTATCTTTAATGCCATTAAATTAACATCTTGCTTTAAGACTGCAAGTCATTTTGAAGATTTCATTGAAATGTATGTCACAGACTAGTTTTAACCCAATGTCATTACGGAAAATATGATGTTCACTCTAGTATTCTTTTGCAAATTATGCACAACTCTCTTTTTTATATATATATATAGAAATCCAAAACTAAATTATGTCTTCAATTTGAGCCATTTTGTTCCTAGCAACAACAGATATCTCTAAAATGCATGAACTGTGGTAACTCTTCAAAATCATGCAAATAAATCAACAATAGTAAAGAATAGTAAATAAAAAAATATTCAGTTTTGAAACAACAGAAGACCTGAACGCACTGTACACAGGAGGATAGTTAGATGTAATGTTCCCCAAGCATATTCCAGATGAATACAAAATCACCCATGGCTACAGCATTATCTACAGCAATATCTTTAAAACTTTTCACTAAGATATAATCAAAATGTATCAAATATATCTCTTATGCTATGAGATTTTTTAAATCTTATTCTTTTCTACAATTATAACAGCCTTAATTGAGGAAGTACCTCTGATATAGCATATTTTAACTTTCACTTCAGTTATTACCTTTACAAAAACAACTTATCAGAAAACATGACAGAAGCAGACATAAAAAAAAAAAAAAAAACAGAAGCAGACATAAAAAATAACAGACATTAAAAGACAATAAATCAAATACTAATATGTAGAATTACTACAAGACCCACTTTAGAAAAAAAAGCAAAAAAAAAAAAAAAATCTTAATGCTTTTATTAGGGGAAAATCACATGATATTCAAGCTTCACTCATAAAGCAAACAATCAAAATTTTTTACATACAAATTATCTGGTCTCTGTGGGTTGAAGTAGAAGTGTCGGTCGAAGGCTCTCTGGACGAATTCACACACCTGCTTGCTCCCGTCATCTGAATAATTCTGACGAACTCGCCTTGACACCTATGAGCAAACACAGAATTCTTTTTAGAGCGTGTTTCCATTACATCTAGAGTGAGTGAGTTTATGTTAGATAATCATCAGGTAGGCTTTTACATCATAAATTATAAAGCTTTTTTAATTAAGGCAATATAGATTTAAAATATTATATCCAATATATTAGTATGTAAATACAATGCCTAATTTCAAACAAACTTCCAGTGAAAAGAATGCCCTTCCTTCCTTGCCAAAGCAATGGAACAGAATCCCAAGATGAAGACAACACACTTCGATACGTAATAACTCACCATCTTCATCAGAGACTCCAACTCCAGGTTATGTGCATGTTTCATGAAGACCTGACATATTGCTTCCATCAGCCAAGACCCTCGCTCTGGATGACGGAAGGATACAAACCCTACACGGGGGGGGGGGGGGGTGAATGGGTGGATCTTTTAATTTGCTTGAATATTAAATAGATGTGATGATTAACATTACAATGACAATGATGACTGTGATGATGATGATGATGATGACATGATGACTACTGTGATGAAGAGGATGACTGATAATATTAATGACAATATTGTTAACAGTAATAATAATAGTAATAATCATAAAAACAGCAATAAACATAATTTAATATAATTCATCATAATGATATAAACATTAAGTATTGCATGAAGGCACTTTGCAATGAGAATATCTAACCTTGAAGACAAAGCATGTAACAGAAAAGACAACACTGAGCTTCTCTGTAAATGCAATATCAAGCCTATTTTACTGATAATAATGATGAAAAGTAAGACAAAATTTGATCAGAATACCACAAACTGTTTTATAACAAACATTCATATCTCTTACCTTCAACTGTAGAAAATGCAATATACATATCAGTGTAAGTTGGGTCCTTTTCAACAATAGCTTCACTAACAAAAGATGCATCTGTTTCTACACTTTGCCGTCGTATATTGGACACCAGCTGTGGACCGGCCGCCACTCCTACATCTGGCGCTGCA
>NC_051423.1:21214222-21219222 GCF_015228065.2 Penaeus monodon | reverse complement strand
TGACTTGTTTAGCTAAGTATTAGCAGAATAATAAATTGCCTCTCACGCAACTATATTGACTTGCATAACCTTCGTATTTTGCATTGAGAAAAGACGCAATTAATTTCGAATTAATATGCTGTCAGCTTATTCTGCCACTAACATAACTTTAACTACTTCAAAGTATAGCTGGAGCTTATGTCTATATACCATTCTCCGTATGCCCTCTAACTTTAAGAATAGATCATCGGAAATCATATGGTTACAGGCAGAATATACTGACAGCACATTAATTCTAGCTATCTACCTCTCGACATTACCTATTGTATATATTGAAAATACAGATACTAGGCTTCTGACAGCACTAAGCTATGTGTCACTGCAGGCTCATGATGCTGTTTCCTCCCAAGATAGTTATTTACCTTTGATACTTTATGCAGGTTTTTTTTTCCTTCCAGGTTCGATATTTGGACAACCGAATAGACACTTGGACTGATCGAGGTGTTCAGTTCCCACTCCCAGTTTGTAGGAGGTTAAGTGCAGCTTAAGTCTGGATGTACATCACTGTGTAAATAATTATCGAGTAACAATTTAGATACAAATTGGCATCGGTGTTTCTCGATTTTTTTCATAACAGACGCCGAATAAAGTCGCTCGTGTTTCGCGACTGTTTCGCAATAGTTGCTAAAATGTGTCTAGGTGTGGATTAGGCTTTACGATTTAATTCATATTTTTCATATTGTGGCTGTTTTCCTATTCATATATAGATATAGTTATAGTTATACGTGTTTTGTATGTGTATTGGGTGGCGGGTCTTGTAGAATAGGAAAACAATTTGCTTTCAAATTCTATGTTTTAACGGTTTTTTTTTGTGATAAAACATAAAATTCAAAATTCAAGTGGCAAATTTTTAATAGATATAAGAGCTCATTCTTTTATATATCTTTATCGTCATCAATTCCTATCTGGTGCTCCACATGTGGTCAAGAGACGGCAAAATTATATATATCTGTAACCATCTATCTGTATCTATGTATACATATGTATAACTGTCTGTTTGCCTATATCTATACCTATCTATCTAACCATATATGCACACACACAGACATATTAACATATATATGCATACATACACACATCTGCATACATACATACATAAGCATACATACATACATATGCATGCATGCATACATATGTATCTTCTTCTTTTAACGGTAGGTTCATGTCTGAGCCGCCGTGGTCACAGCATGATACTCAATTGCAGTTTTCATGTTGTGATGCTCTTGGAGTGAGTACGTGGTAGGGTCCCCAGTTCCTTTCCACGGAGAGTGCCGGTGGTACCTTTTAGGTAATCATTCTCTCTGTTTATCCAGGCTTGGGACCAGCACTGACTTGGGCTGGCTTGGCCACCCAGTGGCTAGGTAGGCAATCAAGGAGTTCCTTGCCCAAGGGAACAACGCGGTGGTCGGTGACTCGAACCCTCGAACTCAGATTGCCGTCGTGACAGTCTTGAGTCCGACGCTCCAACCACTCGGCCACCGCGGCCCATACATATGTATACATACAAACATATATATACATGCATACATATGTATACATACATGCATATGCATACTTACAGACATACATATATACACGTCATATATATATATATATATATATATATATATATATATATATATATACATATATATATATATATATATATATATAATACACGCAGCACACACACACACACACACACAAAAGTCTATATATAGACCTTGCACGTAACCAGACGTATAGACACACGCACACACATATGTATGTGTAGTATATACATATACATATATATATATATATATATATATATATATATATATATATATATATATATATATATATATATACATATATTTATATATATATATATATATATATATATATATATATGTGTGTGTGTGTGTGTGTGTGTGTGTGTGTGTGTGTGTGTGTGTGTGTGTGTGTGTGTGTCTGCATATTTTTTACAACTTTGCATCCATGTGTGTGTGTAAGTGTTACGCCGCCATTTTCCAAAGGATCTACATCTTCAGATATTTCACATTCTTCCTCGTTCTTCTTCCACATTTTGTATATCCACATCACGCCGCTTATCTTATTTATCTGCATGTTCATATATCCTACTACATGCCTCATTTTATAATTGATTTTACACACTGTATCCCTTCAGTCTTAGCATGTAAAACGCGCAATTTTTTTGCTTTCAAACCCAAGCCACGTGATTCTTCGTTATCTCCATAGCGATGTATTGTGAAATGTGACTCAACTTCTCTTTACATAGTGTAAAAAAAAGATAAATATGAGGTTTTATCTGATAGAAAGGAATGAATTTTGTTCAGCATTTTGTTAGCTCAAATTGCAACGTCGGTGTGGATG
Organism: Penaeus monodon; assembly: GCF_015228065.2. Classification (NCBI taxonomy): domain Eukaryota; kingdom Metazoa; phylum Arthropoda; class Malacostraca; order Decapoda; family Penaeidae; genus Penaeus; species Penaeus monodon. The sequence continues at coordinate 21,216,828 of NC_051423.1, read as the reverse complement.
TTCGATATTTACAGTGTTTTTATCATATGGTGTGTGTGTGTGTGTGTGTGTGTGTGTGTGTGTGTGTGTGTGTGTGTGTGTGTGTGTGTGTGTGTGTGTGTGTGTGTTGTGTGTGTGTGTGTGTGTGTGTGTGTGTGTGTGTGTGTGTGTGTGTGTAAGAAAGAGACAGACAGACAGACAGATAGACAAACAGGCAGGTAGAGACAGAAAGAGACAGACAGACAGATCCACACACACACACACACACACACACACACACACACACACACACACACACACACACACACACACACACACACACACACACACATTTGTAGAGAGGGAGGGGGAGAGAGAGAGAGAGAGAGAGAGAGAGAGAGAGAGAGAGAGAGAGAAAGAGAGAGAACGGCTAGAGAGAGAGAGAGAGAGAGAGAGAGAGAGAGAGAGAGAGAGAGAGAGAGAGAGAGAGAGAGAGAGCAACACACTTAGACAGACAGAAGACAAACAAAAACAAAGAAAAGAGAGAAAAAAGGCAGAAAGCGAAAAAAAGGAAGACAAAAAAAAAGAGAAACACCAACAAAGAGATACACAGAAATAAGAAGAGGAAGACAAAGACCCAGACATATGATAACAGCCTTTTCCTGTATCGGATCCATTACGTGTTAACTGCCAACCACAAGCGTAATGGCGTCTAACTTGAAAACGGAACTCGCTCTCACCTCCTCTTCTATTATTTTCTCAGCTTTCCTTATGTTGCAGGTTCTCGTGTCCGCGTGCAACATGAGTAATTGCAAGAGTAAATTTTCTGTATTGTCTTGTTTTATTATTATTATTATTATTATTATTATTATTATTATTATTATTATTATTATTATTATTGTTGCTTTCAATCTGGGAAATACAAAGCGACGGTTGTGTTCGTTGTTTTGTCGGGAATAAAGTTCGCATTTGTATAGATTTCTTGGCAGGACATCGCTTGCTTCTATAAATAATAACAATAATGATGATAACAGTAATAATGATAGTAATAATTATGATAATAATAATGATAATGCTGCTATTACTACTACTACAAATAATAACAATAATGTTATTACTACTACTCTACTACAACTGCTGCTACTACTACTAATTATCATTATAACAACAAGAGAATAATACTGATAATATCATTGATGATAACTATAATAATAATAATTATCATTCTCATTATCACCATTATTCTCATCACAAACATTTTTCACAGACTACACAATTGTATCATAACCAGTTTTGAGAATGTTCATTTTCAAGGGCAGAAAGGTGATCAGTGGCCTCACAGAAAACGGCTAGAACGTGTAGTCGATTCCACGTAAACAGTTGGCCTATTTCCTTCAGACATAGTGGGTTTAAGTGCCTTGAAATATAGATGACAAAACCGTGTAATGTTCAGTTGTTTGATACACTTTGTGTTTCTTGTTGTGTTAAGGGTAGCATAGGCTTTTTTGGTGTATATATTGTACGAATGTACACACACACACACACACACACGCACACGCACACGCACACGCACACGCACACGCACACGCACACGCACACACACACACACACACACACACACACACACACACACACACACACACACACACACACACACACACACACACACACACACACGTGTGTGTGAAATATATATATATATATATATATATATATATATATATATATATATATTTATTTATACATATATATATATATATATATATATATATATATATATATATATATTATATACATATATATTGTATGCACACAGAAACACACACACACACTATTGCGAATGTATGTTTGTATATATTTATATGCATATAAGTATGTATTAATATAAAAACATGCATACAACATGTAATTAAATAAATTTCCACCGTATATTCAAATACAGATCGTATATTTCAGGAGCATTAAAAAGGACTGCTTGCAGTACATCTCTCTACTTATATTCATTAATCTTAACAGACATTATGTGCTCAATGTACCTGCGCAGATAACTTGTAAATACAAAAGAGATAGAAAAACGCACTTTATATTCGTCCGGTCATGCTGTGCATATTTATTTTGAATAAGAAACATCTAGCTCTATTTGGTCAAATTGAAACAATGTGTTTGAAAACCCAACATCTTACACTAAACCTAATGGGAGGATTTTCAGGTAGAGGATCAACACATTTGCACGCGCACTTTGCATGGAAAATCTTTCACGCAGTCAACGTCTTATCCACTACTTTCACGTAGGTGGGTTTCTCACTGTCCGAAGGAAGAATTCACACACAGTCGTCCATAACACTTCACTCTGTGGTTTCAATATGGGAGATTCATGCAGGGTGGTGGGTGATGTTCACGAAATAACGTGGGGGGAGGTGGCGGTCATGGATGCACACAAGAGGTGGGGTCGACGGGAGGGTACACACGGGAATTCAGGGTATGGGGTGCACTGTGCGGGGTATGAAGAGAGTGGGTATCATTCGCGAAGAAGGGGAAGTGGTAGTAAGAACCAGCAGTAGATGACCAAGAAGAGCTTTGAGTGCCACAGCCACTGGTAGCAACCCGCTGCTGGTGATGGCGTCCACTTTCACACTCTGTCTCTCTTG
>NC_051423.1:21182068-21184568 GCF_015228065.2 Penaeus monodon | reverse complement strand
GGGAGCGGTGGGCCCTCGGGTGATATCCACGGCGGCACTGTCATTCGTACATTTTCACTGTCACTGTTATAAATCACCGCTCCCGACTTGGCTTTTAGTTGAGACACTGCGGGTCGTGAGTTCGGATGATGGAGGCCGGTGACTCCGCCGTGACGAGGGAGAACAGGATGACCACATCGGGACCGGGAGAGGCGGCCCTAAGGAGCCCGTCCCTGCACTTAACCTGCTTGTGAGGTCGCCCGCAAGAAGTATGGGTGCTGATGATGAATGGAGAGACAGATGGCGTGGGCTGATGAGAGAAAAGCAAGCAGCAGCAGTGGCCAGCAGTGTTAAGCCAAACAGCGCTTGAGTGTCACAGTCGAGGATAGCAATCTCTGCACTTGTGGGCGCCTGCTGCTGCTCACCCACACTTCCTCCGGGCGAGGTTGTAGGTAGTGGAAGATGGGCATTTAGGCGGCGCCCTCCTCCTTGGAACCACCAGCGCACAGCATGGCAACAAGGGCGTCGGAGTCGATCATGCCGGTGTCCTCATCGAGCTCCATCATGTCGAAGGCCTCATCGACCTCCTGGTTGGTGAACTTGTCACCGAAGGCCATGAGCATGGTACGGAACTGCTCTGCCTCAATCTTGCCGGCGCTCTTCTCGAAGGCGCGGATGGAGGCGGCGACAACATCGTCGTCGTCGGACTCTCCGGAGGACCTGGAGGCGAACATGTGAAGGAGGGTGGTGAAGTTGATGGGGCCGGGGGCATCAGCCAGCATGGAGTCGAGCTCACTGTCGGAGACCATGCGGCCGATCTCGTCGAAGGTGCCGCGGAGGTCGGCCTTGTCGATGACGCCGTCGCGGTCGCGGTCCATTATCTGGAAGCCCTCCTTAAACTCCGCCACCTGCTTCTGAGTAAACATGTCGAAGACATTGCTTCCTCCCTTCTTCGCCTTCTTAGACGATCCCTTCTTTGAGGCAGGCATGATTGCGACCCTAGCTGTGATGCACTGGCGATTGTTTCAACTGCTCCCTACTATATATCCTCGCGCAGGACCCATTGCACCTGCGCGAATAACCGACGCGCATATCCTATATTTGGTGCCCGGGCGGTGTGAGTCGGGGATACAGTACTCGTGGACATTGTAAAAATACCTGGGCGCAGGACCCACTCCCGCCGCAGCCAGTACACGCAGCTCACCTTACACGCCGCTGCCCGCCGGGTCTGACGCCTAACATTCTCTCAAAGTCATCGGCAAACGGTGCCTTGCTGTATATCCATCTCTCAATGAACACGAGTTTTGCTTTCTGAAAGTTTGTCATTGTCTCTGAAATTAATGGTAATGCTAGAGAGAAAGGAAGAAATATTAAGCCGGCTGGGACGATGTTTTCTGTCACAACCGCTTGTCACTTTGCATCAAACGTGCACAGAACACATTACAGTTTACCTTTGCTCCATACAGACACAGCAGCAGAATCGTTAGGTTTTGTTTTACACACAAATGCACTGTGTCATGGCAACAAAATTATGCAGTTATTTCCAAACACCAAATTGGCTATTGATTACATTTTTTTTATATTGCAATCACCGAATTACAGTGTTTATCCAACACTCGTCGGCAATGTGCATCATTGCTCTGACTGTGGACGCAAGGGTGAAATTCGTAATAATCGTGGATCTGGGATGCATATTCACTGTGTATCCATTTCTCCTTATTCCACATTAACACAAGAGTGTAACTGTGTTTCTGTCGATGATGATGATGTGACATTTTAGAATTGAAATAGAATCGAGGAGTGAGATCGAAAAAGAAGAAAAAAAAAGAAGCAAACAAAGTGCTTAAGACAGTGATCAGATTGCTCGTTGTGCGCCGACGAGACCAGTGGTGCCACCTGTTCGGAGTTTGGCTGTCATTCTGCCCCGCTCGACGGCACCATCACGGATATGACGTCTGGTGCATTGATGTCACCTCTAAAAATCTCTCGAATTTTTGAAACATATGGTTTCTTTCTTTTTTTTCCCTTCGTTTAATTTCAACTATTATGTGCCCAGTTTTTTTTTAAGAGAACGCTAAGATGGTACCTCAAAATGTGCCATGTTCGGGATATGTTGCATACCGGTTGCACGGGTTATATAATGTTGCAGAACTTATGTATTCGATGCACTACAGTAGACATGCACACCGAATAATTCAGTGTATCATGCAGACTGTATATTGTCTATACTGGTGAGACTACCATAATAATATCAAAGTGTGGATTTAATAGGCAGTGAGTTGATATATAAATTGACAATATAAAGTTTGGTTACAATAGCATTACAAACTGTGATAATTTCTGTAGTGACAGATAACACTATTAAGTGCTTCAGGCTGGCAAATTTAGTGCGAATATATTTGACTGTTTAGTGCAATGATTTTGGTAATATATTAGTGCAACCATATTGTTAATACACATTATAATCATGGTGGTAACTCATAGTGCTCACGTGACTGGCATAAAAGGAATTAACGAAGTC
>NC_051423.1:21169568-21172068 GCF_015228065.2 Penaeus monodon | reverse complement strand
TTTAGTAATCTCTGGTGTGTCATAATCATTTTGAAATTTCTGTAGCCGTGTCATGAATACATAATTTATTCTACGACCTGCAGCGGGCTGATATAGAAAAGAGCAACATAATACTATAACTACGATTAACAACTCAAATACCAAAGTTATAATCAATCCCATAATATAGAGCTCATAACCAACTATAACAAAGCATAGCATGCATTACCAACTACCACCAATCACCATATCAACAGAATAACGAAAATTACCGCCCACACACCCACCTGCAGCCGCGCCAGTTCCGGATCCAAGCCCTGGGTGTTCGCCGAAGCCTCCCTCACGACCACCACCTCCTGAGGGCGCTGCAGGTGCTGCTGCTGCCGGCGGCGGAGCGGCTCTGACAGAGAGCACAAGATACAAGATTAGACCCTCTAAGGAAAAAGGAAGACGTGGCACATCGAACTTAACATTGTCTCGCCTCCCCGGGGAAGACAACTCTCAAACAAGAGACAACCCCAAACCAGAACCTACCCAATCAAAGCGGTCGACCCCACGACACAGAACGGCGAGGGCCTCCGCCGGGACGGCAGACCGCCAGGCCCCCACAGCACGGTCGAGGCACTGCAGGGCGAGCTGCACGGCAGGAAGCAGAACAACAGCGACGGCGAGGGAAAAGGGGAGCAACAGTAACGAATACGGCAGATTTGAAACATCCCAGGACGAGACGAGACAAACTAAACGAAGGAGAGCAGACTTAAACGAGGGAGTGAAGGGAGCAGAGGAAAACAGTGGACAGGAGGCGAGCCAGTGCGAGCGCGGCCGATGGGAGGCCGAGACCCCGTAACGAGGGGAGGGGGCGGCGGGGAAGAGAGGGGGGGGAGCGCAGCGGTCGTGCGGAGGAGCGGAGAGAGAGGTATATGTAACGAGGGGAGGAAGGCGACAACTGAAACGAGGGGGAGAAGAAGCAGACGGTTGAAACGGGGGAGAAGGCGAGACGGATGAAACGAGGGACAGCACGAGCAGGTGAAACGAGGGGAGAGGAGGCAACGGTAAACGAAGGAGAGGGAGGCGAGACGTGAAACGAGGGGGGGGGGAGGCGAGACGGTGAAACGAGGGGGAGGGAGGCGAGACGGGTGAAACGAGGGGGGAGGGAGGCGAGCGGTGAAACGAGGGGGAGGGAGGCACGGACGTGAAACGAGGGGGGAGGGAGGCGAGACGGTGAAACGAGGGGGAGGGAGGCGAGACGGTGAAACGAGGGGGGAGGGAGGCGAGACGGTGAAACGAGGGGGAGGAGGGAGACGAGAAACGGTGAAGGGAGGAGGGTGAAGGGAGGGAGGCGAGACGTGAAACGAGGGGAGGAGGGAGGCGAGACGGTGAAACGAGGGGGGGGGGGAGGCGAGACGGTGAAACGAGGGGGGAGGAAGGGGAGGCCGAGACGGTGAAACGAGGGGAGGAGGGAGGACGAAGACGGGTGAAACGAGGGGGGGAGGGAAGCGAGACGGTGAAACGAGGGGGGGAGGGAGGCGAGACGGTGAAACGAGGGGGGGAGGGAGGCGAGACGGTGAAACGAGGGGGGGAGGGAGGCGAGACGGTGAAACGAGGGGAGGAGGGAGGCGAGACGGTGAAACGAGGGGGGAGGGAGGCGAGACGGTGAAACGAGGGGGGAGGGAGGCGAGACGGTGAAACGAGGGAGGAGGGAGGCGAGACGGTGAAAGGGAGGGGAGGAGGGAGGCGAGACGGTGAAACGAGGGGAGGAGGGAGGCGAGACGGTGAAACGAGGGGAGGAGGGAGGCGAGACGGTGAAACGAGGGGAGGAAGGGAGGCGAGACGGTGAAACGAGGGGGAGGAAGGCGAGACGGTGAAACGAGGGGAGGAGGGAGGCGAGACGGTGAAACGAGGGGAGGAGGGAGGCGAGACGGTGAAACGAGGGGAGGAGGGAGGCGAGACGGTGAAACGAGGGGAGAAGGAAGGCGAGACGGTGAAACGAGGGGGGGAGGGAGGCGAGACGGTGAAACGAGGGGAGGGAGGCGAGACGGTGAAACGAGGGGGGGAGGGAGGCGAGACGGTGAAACGAGGGGAGGAGGGAGGCGAGACGGTGAAACGAGGGGAGGAGGGAAAAGCGAGACGGTGAAACGAGGGGAGGAGGGAAGCGAGACGGTGAAACGAGGGGAGAAGGAAGGCGAGACGGTGAAACGAGGGGAGGAGGGAGCGAGACGGTGAAAACGAGGGGAGGAGGGAAGCGAGACGGTGAAGAAAACGAAGGGCGAGGGAGGGAGGCGAGACGGTGAAACGAGGGGAGGAGGGAGGCGAGACGGTGAAACGAGGGGAGAAGGAGGCGAGACGGTGAAACGAGGGGGGAAGGGAGACGTAATGAGGGGCGCACTGTCCTCGGGGAAAGTGAAGTGAATAACGAGGGGAGAGGAAGCGAACTTCATTAACAAGGACACGAGACAAAAAAAAAATAAATAAATAACTGAAAAAGAAGCAACTGAACGAGATTAAGGGAGCAAAAGACGGG
>NC_051423.1:21154568-21157068 GCF_015228065.2 Penaeus monodon | reverse complement strand
CCTCTTCCTCTTTTCGTCCTATTCCTCCTCTTCTTCTGCCTCTCCTCTTACCCCTGCCTGCCTATGCTCCCTTTATATTCCTCTTCCTCCTCCTATTCTTGCTTCTTCTCTTTTCCTTCCTTCATTCATTTTTCCGTCCTCATCCTCATCCTCATCTACTCCTTTTTCTTCTTCACGTCTACTTCTACTTCTTCTTCTTTTTCTTTTTCTTCTTCTTCTTCTTTTTTCTACTGTGTCTAATGGCTTCGTACATTAACTAATCAATAAACTTTTTTCATTAACTTATCAAGAAAAAAAGGAGAAGGAGAAGGAGAAGGAAAAAAAACAGAGAGAGAGAGAGAGAGAGAGAGAGAGAGAGAGAGAGAGAGAGAGAGAGAGAGAGAGAGAGAGAGAAAAGAAGCCATAATTCATCATATACATATATATATATATATATATATATATATATATATATATATATATATATATATATATATATATATATTTCTTTTTTCTTTTTCTTTTCTTTTTATAGAACAAATCCTGTTTCTTTGAGATAATTACATTAATTAGGTTGTGTGAGCAAGAGATGACGCAGTGACGTATCCTGCCTTGTATCAAGGCCACGAGTTGCGAATATTGGACGTGGAGGAAAAGTGGATAAACTTACAGAGAGAGCGAGAGCGAGAGCGAGAGAGAGAGAGAGAGAGAGAGAGAGAGAGAGAGAGAGAGAGAGAGAGAGAGAGAGAGAGAGAGAGAGAGAGAGAGAGAGAGAGAGGGAGAGAGAGAGAGACTGAGGGAGGTGGGAGAGAGAGAGACAACGAGAAAGATAAAGAGAGTGAAAGAAAGAAAGAAAGAAAGAGAGAGAGAGAGAGAGAGATAGAAGGTGGGGGGGTAATTCATGAAAAAGAAGGTCTTTTTTTAGAGGAAATCCCGTTTCTTTAAGATAATGAAGGTAGGATGGCTAAGTAAAAAAAAAAAATAATAATAATAATAAAAAAAAAAAAATAATAAATAAATGAAATAAATAATAAATAAATAAAATAAAGTTATCTAAACAAAACATAAATAACGTAATTAATATAAAATGCAAACTGAATGATAGAAAAATAAATAAATAAAAAAGCAAATTGAACACAAATGAGAAAAAAAAACGCGAATTAGCAACTCGCAGTACTCGTAACGTCGGGGTGAGTTGCCAGTTTGTCCTTTCTGAAAAAATTATTATTTATTTTATTTTAATAATTATTATCATTATTACTTTTTTTATTGTTTTTCTTTACAACTGATGCGCGATGTACGAAAAATTCGAACTGGAACAGATGGATGATGGAGCGGAGAGGAAAAAAAAACACGAAAATAGAAAACAAAAAAAAAAGAAAACACAGACCTCATATAGGCCTATAACGGCCTATGGGGTATCAGGCAGATCTCAGTATAGGGTAGGCGGAATAGACTTATTTCCTGTAGGCCTATGGACGGTATAAGGAAAATTCAGAGAGGGAAATAAACTTGTAGGCCTACTGATGGTAGATAGAGTATACGGAAAATCCAGATAGGGATAAACCTGTAGGCCTACTGACGGAATATAGAGAATAAGGAAAACCCAGGTGGCAAAACTTACCTCCTAGGCCTTGGACAGAGCATAAAGAAAATCCAGATCGATAATAACCTGTAGGCCTACTGACCTAATAATAATAATAATAATAATAATGGAAACTCACCTGATAAAGGCTTCTAGACGGAATATAAAAATAAAATTCATAGGCCTACTGACGATATGAGGGATATATGGATGATCTCAATGGGGGAAACTCAGCTATAGGCCTACTGAGAGAATATTGAACACAAGGAAAACGAATATTAGGCGAAATGCAAGGAGGATCGAAGATTGATAGGCTAGACCTCCGATAGGCCTATAGACCGTAAAAAGAGAAGGAAGATCCGACAGGGGTTAAGCTAGACTCATCTATAGGCCTACTGATAGCATAAAGAATATAATAAACATAAACAAAAAGCAGAACTCTCCTATGGGGCTATTGAAAAAAAAAAAAAAAAAAAAAAAAAAAAAATATATATATATATATATATATATATATATATATAACAGAGATAAAAACTACACACCCTACAGGCCGATTGACAACGTAAAAAAATGTAACAAATATTTTAAAACGGTGAAACACCCCCTATAGGCCTACTGACAACGTAAAAAATGTAACAAAGATTAAGAAAAATACGTGAAACTCACCTCCTAGAGGCCTATTAACAACAACAACAACAACAAATCTATAGACCTACTAACAATATAAAAAATATAACATAAAAAAAACCTCCCATAGGCATCTTGACAACATAGCCCCCCCCCCCATAAAACTCACCTCCTATAGGCCTACTGACAACATAAAATAAATAAATAAATAAATTGAACTGGTCAGACTCACCTTCTATAGGCCTATTGACAACATAAAAAAATAAAATAAAATGAACTGGTCAGACTCACATTCTATAGGCCTATTGC
>NC_051423.1:21134568-21139568 GCF_015228065.2 Penaeus monodon | reverse complement strand
CATCATGTTATCATGAGTTTATTTACGGTTCAAAGTGATGCTACCTATTCGTGTATTCCACTGGGGGGGGGGGGGTATTAATTCAATTCCGGCAAACTCTTTTCATCAAACCAAATTACCCAACATTCTTATTTTTTACAGAAATTGAAATGACAAAAAAAAGAAAAAGAATATCTAAAAAAGGGAAAAAGAAAACCTCCCAGGAAACAAAAAATGACGGATGGACACGACGTAAAAAAAAATAATAATAAAAAATAAAAATAAAAATAAAAATAATATAATAATAATAATAATAATAATAATAATAATAATAGGACGGGATAGTTCCCACCCCTGGCCCTGCGGTTCGGCCATCTTGTACTAACAATCAAAAGAAAACAAGACTTAAATGGACAAGGGAAGAGTATAATAAGGTAATGTACTGCTTTTGCTATACACTCAAGGAGCTGCTGCAGAAGTTGTGAGCATATTTCTGTTAGTGTTCCAATTGCCTCAAACTTCAATCACCCTAGGTCGCTCGTAGTGATCCGGTGTTTGATTTCAATTAGCAGATGTAAAGAAAAGAAAATAATAATAATAATAATAATAAATAAATAAATAAGTGAATCGAAAAGACGTGCTTGAAAACAGGGCTTCCTTGGACGTGCAAGCGACGTGCAAGCGGCGTGCATGCGTTCAGAGGAAGGAGCGATCGACGAGCAGGCCCTCTGTGAGCAAGCATCCCTTCTGCTGCCCCGACGGCGTCCTTGGCGAGGGGGCGGCCGCGGCAGAAGCAGAAACAGAAGCAGAAACAGAAGAGGAGGAGGAGGAGGACGCGGGAGCTATAAGCGCGCGGCCATGTGGGAGCGAGGTGGGCAGGGCGTGGGGGGGCGGGGGGGGGGTTGGAAGGAAGGGAGGGGGAAGGGAGGGGGAAGGGAGGGGGAGGAGGAGGGGGAGAGATGGGGAAGGGGAGAGGGAGAGGGAGAGAGATGGGGAAGGGGAGGGAGAGGGAGAGAGATGAGGGAGGAAGTGAGAGAAGGGATGATAACGGGAGGAGGATGGGAAAGGTGAGAGAATTAGGGAGAGGATGAAGAAGGTAGAGGAGGAATGGAAAATAAAGGGGAGGAGAAGGGATGAGGAGGAAGAGGAAGAATATATATATATATATATATATATATATATATATATATATATATATATATATACATATACACATATATACACACAAAAAAAGATATACATATATATATAATCAAAAATTAAAACATATATAAAAAATACAAAAGAAATATCCAGAAGAGGCACAGAAAACCTGACTCACCTCCTGCAAAAGAGAACCAGCGGCCCAGTCGAAACAATAATAATAGTAACACCACGACTAAATATTTTGAAGACGGGGAGGGAGTTAAAAAAAAACTAAAGAAAAAAAAAAAGAAAAAGAAAAAAGGAGAGAGAGCAGAAAAGAAGAAAAGAGAGAGAACAGAAAAGGAAAGAAAATGAAGGAAAGAGAAAGAATATAAATCATTTCGTCTATAAATAAAACAAGCAGAGGTGTTGTTCGCCCGGGCGTCCGCCATCTTGGATTTTTTTTAGCATGAGGGGATACGGGACTAAAAGTTTGAAGGAATGAGGTGTGAGTGGGATACAAATAAAATTAAATGAGTACTAGGCAAAAATATAATAAAAAATGATATTAAACATAATATATAATAAATAAGCAGAATAAGTAAGAGATAAAGATAAAGATAAATATAGTAAGAGAGAGTCAGAGAGAGAGAGAGAGAGAGAGAGAGAGAGGAGAGAGAGAGAGAGAGAGAGAGAGAGAGAGAGAGAGAGAGAGAGAGAGAGAGAGAGAGAGAGAGAGAGAGAGAGAGAGAGAGAGAGAGAGAGAGAGAGAGAGAGAAAGGAAGAGAGAGAGAAAAAGAGAGAAAAAAAGAGAGAGACAGAACGAGAGAAAGACAGAAAGAGAGAACGAGAGAGCGAGAGAACGAGAGAGAGAGAACACATCTCCGTAATTTCCTAAACAGCGTGGGGCATCGCAGGAACGTTTACACGCAAATGTTCGCCAAAAACAATTCCCCGTGTTAAAAAAAGAACGATTTTCCGGAGCCAGATTCATGCTAAAATTTTGGCCAATAAATGTCTCGTAAGGTCAATGCAAACGTCTCGAGAATATCTATCACCTTTCCTTTACTTACATATTTAACTATTCATCTATCATTATCGTTGCTGTTATGATTATTACCATTATCATTATGGTTATAATTATCATTATCATATGTATCAGATTTAACATGAATTATTAAGACGGAAATGGATATTGAGAGAGAGAGAGAGAGAGAGAGAGAGAGAGAGAGAGGAAGAGAGAGAGGAAGAGAGAGAGAGAGAGAGAGGAAGAGAGGGAGAGAGAGAGAGAGGGAGAGAGAGAGAGAGAGAGAGAGAGAGGGAGAGAGAGAGAGAGAGGAGAGAGAGAGAGAGAGAGAGAGAGAGGGAGAGAGAGAGAGAGAGAGAGAGAGAGGAGAAGAGAGAGAGAGAGAGAGAGAGAGAGAGAGAGAGAGAGAGAGAGAGAGGAGAAGAGGAGAGAGAGAAGAAAGAGAGAGAAAGAAAGACGAGAACAGAAAAGAAAGAAGAAAGAAAAGAGAAGAAGAAAAGAACGAGAGAAAGAAGAGAACAAGAAGGGAAAGAAAGAATAAGAAAAAAAGGAAGAAAACGAGACGAGAAAAAAAAAAAAAAACAAAACCAAAAAACAAACGACAACAAAAAAAAACAAAAAAAAAAAAAAAAAACAGCCATCCGCATCCATGAAATCCAAATCCAAAAATGTTCGATTCGATGTTAAAGGCAATAAATCGAGAGACCCTTCGGCTGACGGAATAAACAAGCGCTCAACGGCAGTCAAAATAAACTCCAGATTAATCATGCGATCACCGGTATTTTTATTTTTATTTTCCTCTTTCTCGTTTTTTTTTTTTTTTTTTTTTTTTTTTTTTTTTTTGTGTGTGTGTGTGTGTGTTTGTGTGTGTGTCTGTGTGTGTGTGTGAGTGTGTGTGTGTGTGTGTGTGTGTGTGTGTGTGTGTGTGTGTGTGTGTGCGCGTGTGTGTGTATTTTATAATACTGACAATAATTTCATTATCTCTTGCCATATGACGATTCCTTTTAAATGGCGGGTGGAAATGTGTGTGTGTGTGTGTGTGTGTGTGTGTGTGTGTGTGTGTGTGTGTGTGTGTGTGTGTGTGTGTGTGTGTGTGTGTGTATTTTATAATACTGACAATAATTTCATTATCACTATAGAAAAAACACGCACAAATACCAACAAATATTGAAACAAACAAACAACTAAACACACAAACACAAACACACACATACACATACAACACATACGAAAAATGGAATAAAATTGATAAAGAAAAGATAAGAAACGAAAGAGAGAGAGAGAGAGAGAGAGAGAGAGAGAGAGAGAGAGAGAGAGAGAGAGAGAGAGAGAGAGAGAGAGAGAGAGAATGAGAGAGACACAGAGAGAGAATGAGAGAAAGAGAGAAAGAGAAAGAGAGAGAGAGAGAATGAGAGAGAGAGAGGAGGAGAGAGAGAGATGAGAGGAGAGAGAGAGGAAAAGGGAGAGAGAGGGGAGAGGGGAGAGAGAGAGAGAGAAGAGAGAGGAGAGAGAGAGAGAGAGAGAGAGAGAGAGAGAGAGAGAGAGAGAGAGAGAGAGAGAGAGAGAGAGGAGAGGAGACGAGAGAGAGAGAAGAAGGAGAGGGAAGAGAGAAGAGAGAGGGAGAGAGAGAGAGAAAGAGAGAGAGAGAGAGAGAGAGAGAGAGAGAGAGAACACCTGGTCTTCATAATTAAGCAAAAATCATCTCAGGTGTTGCAAGAATAAGAATCGCTCCCTTGCGGCAACCCGCACTTTCGCGAACATATCAGGAGACAGCAACACCAACAAAAAAGAAAAGAAAAGAAAAAAAAAAAAAAAAAAAAAAAAAAAAAAAAAAATATATATATATATATATATATAATAATAATAATAATAATAATAATAATAATAATAATAATAATGATAATAATGATAATAATAATAAATAATTATAAAATAATAATAATAATAATAATAATAATAATAATAATAATAATAATAATAATAATAATAATAAAAGAAAGTACAAAGAAAGAAAGAAAAAAAATCGACTTTTGTGGCGGGAAAAAGGAGAGAAAAGCCTAGGGAGAGTGAATGTAAAGCAGAATGGGGCAAAGTACAACAGACAGGGATAATTGCGATATATTGTATATTAAAAAAAAAAAAAAAGAAGTAAAACAGATGATGAAAGATGATAATAATATTAATGGTGATGATAGTGATAATAATATTAATGGTGATGATAGTGATAATAATATTAATGGTGATGATAGTGATAAAAATAATAATGGTGATGATAGTGATAATAATATTAATGGTGATGATAGTGATAATAATATTAATGGTGATGATAGTGATAATAATAATTAGTCATGGTAATCAAAAATAATGACGATGATGATGATGATAATGATATTTATTGTTATTATCATTATTATCATCAGTATTATCATTACGGCTACCATCATCATTATCATAATTATTAATCCTATAATAATATTGCTTTCTCAGTGAGTAACAGCAGCTGTTAAAATTATCAAAGGCAAAGATAAAGGCACAAAATTACATTGCGAAATATTAATAATAATGATATTAATGATAGTAATAATAATAATAATAATAATAATAATAATAATAATAATAATAATAATAATAATAATAATAACAACAACAATAATAATAACAATAAAATAATAATTACTATTAATAAAAAAAAAAACAATAATGACAATAACACAAATAGTAATAATAATTATGATTACAATTATAATCATACTGATGATAAATCGTAATGATAATGGTATCAATAACAACAGAAATAACAATAACCATAACATTAATAACAATAATAATACTGACAATGGTGATAATATTGATGGTAATTATATATATA
>NC_051423.1:21127068-21129568 GCF_015228065.2 Penaeus monodon | reverse complement strand
ACCCCATCATTTCTTTTTAATTTTGATAAAAAAAAGACCTTTATAATTTTTCCCCTTAAAAAATAAAACATTTTTTTTGTTTGGGTTTTTTTTTTTTTTTGGGGTTGTGTGTGTGTGGGTGTGTGTGGTTGTGTTGTGGGGTGGTGTGGGTGCTGTGCGTGTGCGTGTGCGTGTGCGTGTCCGAGTGCGTGTGCGTGCCTTAAGGTAAGGAAGGCAGTGTGTGGTGTATGCAGGGTTTTTAGCGTGTGCGTATGACGCGAGCGTGTCTACTAATTACATGTTGGGGCCCCTTTTGCATGTGCTTGATTGCTGTTTGCGTCCGTAGTGGTGGGTGTCCCCTGACCGGGAAAGAAATATAAACGCTTTCTGACAAAAGGGACAATGAAGCGCAAAGCCTATTCATGGGAACCTGTGCAAAAAAGGGGGGTAATAAAACACGTAACAATACTGGGAAAGGCCGAGAAAGCGAACGATGTGAGTATATATGTACAGTATAAAATTGGGGGGTGTATAATAACCCCACACACACCATTAATTATAATATTAAAATTTTAAATTTTAATAATAATAAAAAATAAATTTATATATATAATATAAAAAATTTTATATATATATATATAAAATAAAAAAATTTATATATAATAATATAATATATATATTATTAAAATTATAAAAAAACCACACACAACACACACCACCTATATATAATATATATATATAAATATATAAAATAAAAATTATATATAATAACAATATTTATATTGTATATAATAAAATATAAAATTTATAATAATATATATTATATATATATATGTAATATAATATAATATGTATTATATAAAATAATATTTATTAAAATTTATAATATATAAAAAGTAAATAATATATATATATAATATATATAAAAAGTAAAAAATTATAAAAATGAATATTTAAAAAGTAAATTATATATAATATAATATATATAAAAATATACAAATATATAATTATATATATATATTATATATAAATATAAAACCCCCCCCCAAAAACCAACACCACAACCACACACACACACACCACACCCAACACAACACACACAACACACAACACACAACACCCGCACCACGCACGCGCGCAACACCACCACAAACACACACATACACACACACACCACACACACACACACACACAACACACACAACACACACACACCCCACCCACACCACACAAATATAAAAATTATATATATATAATATATTATATATATATTATATATAATTATATAAAGGGGGAATATAAAAAAGAAAAGGAATGCCCAAGAAAACATACCAGAGCATAGAAAGCAAGGAGGGTAAAAAAAAAAAGTGAAAAACCAGAAAAAATTTTTAAAAAAAATAATAAAACTAAAAGACAAATCTTGCTACGAAACAAGAACACGGGAATTGTTTAAAAAGTATGTGCTACGGGGCATGGGGAGGGGATATATTAATGATTAAAATATCATTTTTATATTATTATTATTATTATTATTATTATTATATTATGTTAATGATACTGATATTATTACTTCTACTGATAATAATGATAATAGCAAGAACAATAATAAAAATAATAATAGCAATAACAATAATAATAACAAAAAAAAATTCAAAAAAACAACGATAAAATGCTAATAAAATTTAAAAATAATAATAAAAATAAAATAATAACAAGACAAAAAAAATAAAATAAATAATAATAAAATAATAATAATAAGGGGAATGATGATAATAAAATAAATAATAAATAATAAAACAACATAATAAAGATAATCATAATAATAAATTAATATAAAAATAAAAAAATAATAAAAAACAACAACAATAATAATAATCACAATAACCATCATCATCATCATCATCATCAAAACAACAACAGGAACAACAAACAATAACCATAACAACAGAAATAAAAAGAAATGCAGAACAACAACACCACACGACGAGCGAAAGAGAGGAAAAGCCGCAAAGATAATTAATTCTAAAAGATCAACGAGTCCCCCCTCCCCTCCCCCCTCACCCCCCCCTTGTAGTTTCGCCGTTCCGCTGGTCACGCAATGGACGGCGGAGGGGAGGGGGGAGAGGGCGAGGGGAGAGGGGGGGCGGCGGAAAGGGGGATGAAGGGTGGAACGGAACAAAAGGGTTTGGAGGGAGGGGGGGAAGGGGGGAGGGGGGGGGGGTAGGGGGGGGGGGGGGAGGAGGAGGAGGAGGAGGAGGAGGAGGAGGGGAGGAGGAGGAGGGGAGGAGAAGGAGGAGGAGGAGGAGGAGGAGAAGAGGAGGGGTAGTGGAGGAGGAGATTAAAAAAGAAGAAAAAAAAGAAGTATGAGGATGAGAAGGAGAAGAGGAAGAGGGGAAAGGAGGATGACGAAGAGAAGGAGGAAGAGAGAAGAAAAGAAGCATCTCAAAAGATAAGAAGACAGGAGGAACGGGAGAATACGAAAGAGAGGAAGAAGGGTACGAGGAGGAAGGAAGGATAAAGG
>NC_051423.1:21102064-21126968 GCF_015228065.2 Penaeus monodon | reverse complement strand
CTTTCTTTCTTCTTCTCTTCTCTTCTTCTGTCTCTTTTTCTTTTTCTTCTTCTTCTCCTCCTCCTTCTTCTTCTTTTTTCTTCTTCTTCTTCTTCTCCATTTCCTTTTCTTCTTCTTTCTCCTTCTCCTTCTTCTTCTCCTCCTCGGTCCATATGAATGGCCGACCTTAAGGGAGGCAATTAATCGTGATAATTAAGAGATAATTAGCAGAGAGAATTGTCATCCGTGAATTCTCTCTGTGTGTCTGGGTTTGTGTTTGTCTCCCCTCTTTCCCTCTCTCTCTCTCTCTCTCTCTCTCTCTCTCTCTCTCTCTCTCTCTCTCTCTCTCTCTCTCCTTCTTCTTCTTCACTCTCCCTCCCTCCTTCTCTCTTCTTCCCTTCTTTCACTCTCCCTCCCTCCCTCCTTCTCTCTCCCTCCCTCTCCCCTTCCTCCCTCCCTCCCTCTCCCCTTCCTACCCTCCTTCTCTCTCCCTCCCCCTTCCTCTCCCTCCCTCTCCCCTCTCTCTTCCTCTCCCTCCCTCTCCCCTCCCTCTTCCTCTCCCTCCTTCCCACTCATGTGAAAACGCACACAAGTCTCAGCTTCTTATCAACATCTAATCACTGGTTTTGGTCCAAATAAATCGTCGTATTTTCTGTCATTTCGAAGGAGCTTTTTTCCTGCCCTCTTCCTCCTTCTTCTTCTTTCTCCCTTTCCTCCTTCTCCTCCTATTCCTGTCTTCCTTCCCCTCAATCTCACTTGAATCGCAATCGGCGAGTCTTCTCATTTCCTCTTTCGTCCTTCCTCTCTGTTCTGTTATTCCTCCCAGCACACGCAATAAGGTGTGGTCCGTGTTCTCTACTTTTTATTTTCGCATCGTTTTTTCTCTCTTTCTTTATTCTCTCTTCCTTTATTATTCTTTTCCTTCCGTTTCTTCTCTTTCGTGTTTCGCAAAGAGTGACGGCGCTCGAGACAGTCTGCTTGAGGGATGCGGTGTCTTCCTGGATTTCCTGGTCAGTCAGATGTCTATTCTGTTCTCTGTCTCTGTCTTTGTCTATCTGTCTGTCTCTCTGTCTGCTTATGCCTGTCTGTGTATCTGTCTATCTGTCTGCTTCTGTCTGTCTCTGTCTTTGTCTATCTGCTTCTGTCTGTCTGTGTCTATGTCTGTCTGCTTCTGTCTGTCTGTGTCTATGTCTGTCTGCTTCTGTCTGTCTGCCTGTGCGTATGCACTGTCTGTGTATCTGTCTGTCCATGTGTCTGTGTGTCTGTCCATGTGTCTGTGTGTCTGTGTGTCTGTCTGTCGGTCTGTCTGTTTCTGTCTCTATCTTCATCTCTGTGTCTGAATCTGTCTCTGTCTCCATCTCTATTTGTATGTTTCTCTCTCTGTCTACATGTCTGTCTCTCTGTCTGTGTCTGTCTGTCTCTTTCTCTCTCATTCCTGCTTGTTTGATATTCTTTTTCTCTCACCTTATCTTCCTCTTCTTCTTATCATTATTATTACTATTACTATCATTATTATTATCTATCCTCCTTCTCCTCCTTTCCTTCCCCTCTTCCCCTCATCTCATTACTCATCACTTCTCTACTACTACTCCTACTACTAATACTACTACTCGTCCTCCTTCTCCTTTTCCTTCTTCTTCTTCTTCTTCTTCTTCTTCTTCTTCTTCTTCTTCCACCTTTCACCTCATTACCCTACCCCCCTCCTCCTCCTCCTCCCGCCCCTCCACTTCCTCCTCCTCCTCCTCCCCTCCCACCCCTCTTCCACCTCCCCCCTACCCCACCCCACCTCTCCTCCCCCCACCCCTCTTCCACCTCCCCCACCCCTCCACCTCCCACCCCTCTTCCACCTCCCCCCACCCCTCCACCTCCTCCCACCCCTCTTCCACCTCCCCCCACCCCTCCACCTCCTCCCACCCCTCTTCCACCTCCCCCCACCCCTCCACCTCCTCCCACCCCTCTTCCACCTCCCCCCCACCCCTCCACCTCCTCCCACCCTCTTCCACCTCCCCCCACCCCTCCACCTCCTCCCACCCCTCTTCCACCTCCCCCCACCTGCCTAACCAACCACCCTTCAGGTTAGATTTTTTTTTTATTATTATTATTCTCTCTCTCTTTCTGTCTCTGTCTCTCTCTCTCTCTCTCTCTTTCTGTCTCTGTCTCTTGCATTTTTCTCCTTCTCTCTTTTTCTGTCTCTGTCTTTTTCTCTCTCTCTTTCTAAAGTAAATAAAGATGGACCAAAGATACGAGAAGAAGGAGAAGAAGAAGAAGAAGAGGAGGAAGAGGAGATAGAGGTACTGGCGGAGAAGAAGGAAGAAAGGATACGGAAAAGGAAACGGAATAATTATAATCATAATTATAATCAATAATAATTATAATTTATAATAATAAGGAGAACAAGAAAAAGATAAAGAAAATAAAGAAAACGAACAAGAGATACAACAACAAGTAAATTGAATAATAACAACAACAACAACAACAACAAACAACGCAGACGAAGGAGACAAAGGAGAAAAAGAAGAGAAGACAGAGGAAAAGGAAGAGACGATTAAACAAAAAAGCGGACGAGAGGGAGAGCGAGATGATGGAGGATGTCCGGTGAAAGCAGAGGGAGTGGAGGCGGAGTGGAGGGGGAGGGGAGGGGAGAGGGGGAGAGGAGGGGAGGGGGAGGCGGAAAGAGGGAAAGAGAGAGAGAGAGAAGAGAGAGAGAGAGAGAGAGAGAGAGAGAGAGAGAGAGAGAGAGAGAGAGAGAGGGGAGGCGTACAGAGGGAGAGAAAGAGAGGGGGAGGGGCGGCGCAGAGAGAGAAAGAGAGGGAGAGAAAGAGAGGGGGAGGGGCGGCGCAGAGAGAGAAAGAGAGGGAGAGAAAGAGAGGGGGGAAAATGGGCGGCAGGAGGATCACGTGTGGGGGGGGGGGAGTGGATGGAAGGGGAAAGGTGGGTGGGTGGATGGATACGCGGATGGATAGAGAGATAGATAAGATAGATAAATATATGGATGGATGGATGGATGGATAGATAGACAGATAAATATATGGATGGATGGATAGGTGAACCGATAGATAGATAAATGGATGAATGCACTGATAGATAGATAAATATATAGATAGATAGACGAACAAACGAATGAATGAATGAATGAACGGACGAACAAACGAACAGACAGACAGATGGATTTACGAGCGAATGAAAAGATGATTCTTCAAATATAAATATAATTGTCACAAGCAACAGGTAGTCACAAATGTCTCTCATTTATAAGTAAAAACTGATCTATGTTTGTGAATGAAAATTGAATTATGTTTGTGTGTGATTGTTTGTTTGTGTGTGTGTGTGTGTGTGTGTGTGTGTGTGTGTGTGTGTGTGTGTGTGTGTGTGTGTGTGTGTGTGTGTGTGTGTGTGTGTGTGTGTGTGTGTGTGTGTGTGTGTGTGTGTGTGTGTGTGTGTGTGTGTGTGTGTGTGTGTGTGTGTGTGTGTGTGTGTATGTGTGTACGTACGTACGTACGTACGTACGTACGTATGTTCGTACGTGCGTATGTATGTGTACGTATGTATGTATGTACGTATGTATGTGTACGTATGTGTACGTATGTATGTACGTATGTATGTGCGTGCTTCCTTGCGTGCTTGCGTACGAACCTTCGCGCGTGACACAAACCTAAAACCAAACGCCTGATTTTCAAGCGCAGGCAACTCCCGTCCATCACATTCACAAACGGAACCACATAAAACGGGTTCCTCCGCTGAAAGTACAAAACAAAAACAAAAAACAAGTGAAACAAGTAAAACGAGTCATCACGTGGTGTCTGGAACTTCAAAACAAAGACGAAAAAAAAATACAAAAAAATACTTAATTCTTGGAAAGTTTTCTGGTTGTCATGATTCCATATGCAAGCTTTATCTATCTATCTATCTATCTATCTATCTATCTATCTATTTAGCTTTTACTTATATATTATCTATCTATCTATCTATCTATCTATTTAGCTTTTACTTATATATTATCTATCTATCTATCTATCTATCTATTTAGCTTTTACTTATATATTATCTATCTATCTATCTATCTATCTATCTATTTAGCTTTTACTTATATATTATCTATCTATCTATCTATCTATCTATTTAGCTTTTACTTATATATTATCTATCTATCTATCTATCTATCTATTTAGCTTTTACTTATATATTATCTATCTATCTATCTATCTATCTATTTAGTTTTTACTTATATATTATCTATCTATTCATCTTTTATTTATCTATTAATTTATTCATCTTTTATTTATCAATCTTTTATTTATTTTTTACTTATATATTATCTATTTATTTATGTGTTATCTATCTATTTATTTATTTCTATCCATCTATCTATTTATATACTATTTATCGATCTATTTATATTTTATCTATCTTTTATTTATCTATCTATCTTTAATTTATCGATTTACTTCTCCTTTATTTATCTGTCTATTTAAGTTTTATTTATCTATTTACTTTTTATCTATCGATTTCTTTATCTGTTTATCTTTTATCTATCGATTTATTTATCTTCTATCTATCTATCAATCTATCTTTTATCTATCTATTCATTTATCTTTTATTTATTCATTTATTTATACATCTATCTACCACATATTAAATACAACAAAATGACCATCATAAAATATTTAAAAAATTAAATATTAAAAACTTAATATTAAAAAAAAATAATAAAAAAATAAAAAACTAAAAAATAAAAAACTTAATATTAAAAAAAATAAAAAAATAAAAAATAAAAAACTTAATATTAAAAAAATAAAAAACCTGAAGAACATTAACAAGAACACCCTAAGAACAACACAAAGAACACTTAAGAACATTGAAGCTTTTAGAACACACACACACGAAAAGAAGAAAGAAGAAGAAGAAGAAGAAGAAGAAGAGAGAGAGAGAAAGAAAAATAACGACATAAACTAAACACCAGAATCGTCATGAACGTAAATAACATCAAAATATCACCACGAAAATGGAAGAAAAAAAGAACGCACGTTGACGAAGAACAGCTGACACAATGCGCTTATGTTCACTTTCCTAATTTCTTTGTTGCACACGTTGCAAGAAGCCCGTTTGCATTCCTTCCCAATCGCCGGCAACAGAGCCAGTTTTGCAACCGACACGTGCAACATATTATAACTTTGTTATTTTATTCCTTTTTGGGTGGTATGAGTTGCACGCACACGCACGCACGAACGCACGCTTGCGCACACGCATGGACGGACACACACACACACACACACACACACACACACACACACACACACACACACACACATACACACACACACATACACACACACAATGAAGTATACAGTATCTATATCTATATCTACCTATTCATCAGAGTAACAATAAAATAAAGCAAAAAAATAACATCATAAAAACACAAGAAATGGCAACATCGCGATTCCTTTCCTCCCCCCCCCCACCTAAAATAATAATAATAATAATAATTATTATTATTATTATTATTATTATTATTATTATTATTATAATAAATAAATATATAAATAAAAATTACAAATCTCGACAAATGAGACACGAGAGAAAAATCCTTTGTTCCGAAGCCGATGTTTCGATCCGCTGGTCCGCTTGGTTCGTTCCGAGTTCCGAGTGTTCGAATAGGACGAAGGGGGAAAAGAAGGAGAAAAATTGGGAAAATAAGATGAAAATGGATACAAAGAAGGAGGTGGAGGGGGAGGTAAGTAAAGCAGAAGGGAAGAGGAAGAGAGAGAGAGAGAGAGAGAGAGAGAGAGAGAGAGAGAGAGAGAGAGAGAGAGAGAGAGAGAGAGAGAGAGAGAGAGAGAGAGAGGAGAGAGAGAGAGGAGAGAGAGAGAGAAGAGAGAAGAGAGAAGAGAGAGAGAGAGAGAGGAGAGAGAGAGAGAGAGAGAGGAGAGAGGAGAGAGAAGCGAGAGAGAGAGAGCAGAGAGAGAGAGAGAGAGAGAGAGAGAGAGAGAGAGAGAGAGAGAGAGAGAGAGAGAAGAGAGAGGAGAGAGAGAGAGAGAGGAGAGAGAGAGGAGAGAGACGAGTAGAGAGAGAGAAGAGACGAGAGAGAGCAAGATAATGAGAGACAGAGAAAGAGAGCAAGACAAGAGAGAAAGAGAGAAAGAGAGGGATCAACTCTTCATCACCCCCCCCCCCCCGCCCCCACAAACAGCCAAAACACAATATCACTTCATCACAAACTACAACTTAGACACAGATTAGATTTTCCCCCAAAAAATATTACCCTCGTACGTATTACGATCACCGCTCATCCCCCCCCCTCCCCCTCCATCTCTCCCCACCCCTAACTATCCTCTCCCCCTTACCCTCACCCCTCTCCTCTCCCCCATCGACTCTCCTCCCCCACACCATTTCCCCTCTCCCCTCCATTCATCTCCCCATCTCCCCCTCTCCCCCCACCTCTCCCCCTCTCCCCTCCTCCTTCCCATCCCCTTCCTCCCCCTCTCATCTCCCCCTCCCCCCTCCTCCCCCTTTCCCATCTCCCCCCTCCCCATCTCCCTCCTCCCCCTCCTCCCTCCTCCATCATCTCTCCCGTTGGCGCGTGACGAACCAGGCACGAAGGGGCTGCCATGCTCGACAAAGCGGGGATGATAAAGAAAAAAAAAAAAAAATAGATATAAAATTAGAAGAAAAAAATAAAAATAAAAGGAAGAAAGAAAGAAAAGAAGAGAGGGGAAATAAAGGAGAAAAAGAAAAAAAAATGAAACAGAAAGAAAGAAAAACACAACAAAAAGAAAAAGAAAATAGAAAAAAACTGAAAGAAAAAAAAAGGAAACAAATAAAAAATAATAAATATAGGAATAGACAAAACACAACAAAACAAACAAACAAACAAAACACGCACGGTCGTTGCAAGGGGTCACGGCCACGGCCCTGCGTGGTGAGTGCCCCGAGTGTCGCTTGCAATTGCACAGTTGCACAAAAATAGTTGAATCGATGCAGAGGGAAGAAAGCGCGGTCCTCGAACTTATGCAACTAAAGGGTTATTTGTGTAAAAATAGGATAGTTTGCTTGCATGTCTATTTGTATGTGCTTGTGTGTATGTATATGTATGTATGTAAGTGTATATGTGTATGTATTTATGTATATATGTATGTATGTATGTATGTATGTATACATGTATGTATACATGTATGTATACATATATGTATAAGTGTATGTATGCATGTATATGTGTGTGTGTGTGTGTGTGTGTGTGTGTGTGTGTGTGTGTGTGTGTGTGTGTGTGTGTGTGTGTGTGTGTGTGTGTGTGTGTGTGTGTAATTATGTATGTATGTATGAATTTAGAGAAAGAGGGAGGGAGGGAGGGAGAAAGCACCAGCACCACCACCACCACCACCACCACCACACCAACAACAACAACAACAGCAACAACGACAACAACACAAGGAGAAACTTAGGCACGGCCCTCCCGTCCCTCCCCACCCACCCACCCCCAAAAAATTAAGAAAAGACTAAAAACAAAAGACGAACGAACGAGAGAGAAAAAAAGAGAGAGCGAGAGCGGAAGGGGTGGAGGGGGGGGGGGAGGGGGAGGAGGGGGAGGAGGAGATAAGAGCCCGCACAATGGACTTCCGTCATAATTGGGTTATCGACTTCTTATCAATCCGTGTTCCTTATCTTCAACTTTCCTTCTTGTTCAACAGGGAGGGGAGGAAGGGGGGGGAGGAGGGAGAAAGATTAGGGAGGTGGGGAGGAGGAGGAGGAGAGACGAGGAGGAGAGAGGGGGAGGAGAAGAGGGGAGGAGAGGGGGAGGAGAGGGTCGAGGAGAAGGGGGGAGTGAGGATGGAGAGGAGAGGAGAGGGAGGAGAGAAGGCAAGGAATGGAGAGATTGAGAAGATGAAGAAAGAGGGAAGACAGAGAGAACGGAAAGAATGTGGGAGATAAGGAAGGGGAAGAGGCAAGTGTGGAAAACGGAGGAATGTATGGGGGAAGTGGGGAGAGAAGGCGAGGAATGGGGAGATGGAGGAGAAGAGGAAGGGAAAGGGAAGTGGGGAAAGGACGTGGATGAAAGAAGAGTGAAAGGAAGGAGAGGCGAGGCTGGGAAACGGATGGGGGGAGGGGGAGATGAGGGAGGGGGAGGGGAGGAGGGAAACGGAGGGGGGGGGTGGGGGATTGGGGGGGGAGGAGGGGGTAGAAGAGGCGGAGGGAGGAGGGAGGGGAAAGAAGAAGCGGAGGGGAGGGGAGGGGAGGGGAGGGGAGGAGGGAAACGGAGATGGGGGAGGGGGAGGGGAGGAGGTGAAACGGAGGGGTGGAGGGGGGTGAAGCTAGATTGGGGAGGGGGGAGGGGGAGGGGGGGAGGGGGAAACTCCTACTTTCCTGCTATTACCCGATCATGATCTCTGACACACGTCCTCATCAGTGCGTGCATATGTGTGTACGTGTACGTGTATGTGTAAATGTGTGTGTTATGTGTACGTGTGTGCGTGATATGTGTACGTGCGTGTGTGTGTGTGATATGTGTACGTATGTGTGTAAATGTGTGTGTTGTGTGTGTGTGTGCGTGTGTGTGTGTGTGTGTGTGTGTGTGTGTGTGTGTGTGTGTGTGTGTGTGTGTGTGTGTGTGTGTGTGTGTGTGTGTGTGTGTGTGTGTGTGTGTACGTGTATATTTAAGTGTATGATATGCGTACTTATGTGTGTGTGAGGGGGGTGCGCACGCGTGTGAGTGTGCGTGTGTTTGCGCGCAAACGCATACATATTTGCATTCTTCATCATATACGTTATCTCTCTTGACAGACAGACAGACAGACAGACAGAAAGCAGCCTCCCCCTTCGTCCTGGTGACCCAACCGCGCCCTCGCTGGTGACCCAAGCGTGACCTCTCCCGCGACACACGAGTTTCTCCCGCTGCGACCGGAAACTCACGCCGCCCACGCCGGTCACGTCACGTCCCATGTGCAAAACAAGGCGGGCGTGGAATTACGGCCCCTAGGCTCGTGGGCGTGGATAAAGACCTATGGCGGGTTGTGGGCGTAGAAGAGAGACCTACGACGGGTTGTGGGCGTAGAAGAGAGACCTACGACGGGTTGTGGGCGTAGAAGAGAGACCTACGACGGGTTGTGGGCGTAAATAAATATCTACGACGGGTTGTGGGCGTAGAAGAGAGACCTACGACGGAGTGTGGGCGTGAATAAATATCTACGACGGGTTGTGGGCGTAGAAGAGAGACTGAAGGAGCTTTGTGGGCGTGGGATAACGATTCCACGGGCTCGTAGGCGTGGGTATAGAGTCGAAAGAAAGCTCGCGGGTGTAAATGAACATATAGTGGGCTGTGGGCGTAAATAAAGACTTTAGTTAGGCTGTGGGCGTAAATAAAGACTTTAGTTAGGCTGTGGGCGTGAATGAACACTTGCGAAGCTCCATGGACTATGAAAAAAAAGACTCACGGGCGTGGAATAAACACCTAAAGAAGACGAATAAACACTGAAGTAACGTGGGCGTGAATAACCCTCCCACCCACCCTCCCCGCCCCCTCCAAAAGACCCGAAACATATAAAAATATCTCGCGGGCGTCGTTTAACAAGCATACAAGAACCGCGTGGGCGTAAGTGAAGCAGTAGACACGCATTCCCTTCGGTGGGCGCGTGTCACTCTCTTCCGCGGGCGTATTAAGAGGCTCTCAGAACGCCTAAAACCTGTACTCTAATCCCGCGCATATGTATAGGCGTACATACATACATACATACATACATACATACAAATATTCTTACATGTGTATACATACATACGTACATCCATACGTTCATATATATACACATCGGTACATACATTCGTGTCTATACATACATACACATACATACATACATACATACATACATACATACATACATACATACATGCATATACACATACATAAATACATACATAAAAATATACATACACATACACACAAACAAACAAACAAACACACACACGCAATAAAAAAAACAAAAAAAAAACAGATAAACACAAATAAAAAAGAAGGAAAGTAAAAAAAATATATATCACGAACAAGACGTTAATTTTTTTTCCAAATTGGTTTATTGGCGAGGGATTTCCACTTCCCTCCCCACTTCCACTTCCTCTGAAACCTACCAACCCCTTCCCCTTCCCCCTATATCAACGCACTTGCTCTCTCTCTCTCTCTCTCTCTCTCTCTCTCTCTCTCTTTCTCTCTCTCTCTCTCTCTCTCTCTCTCTCTCTCTCTCTCTCTCTTTCTCTCTCTCTCTCTCCTCTCTCTCTCTCTCAAAGACCAACACACACACACACACACACACACACACACACACACACACACACACACACACACACACTTTTTACCCCTTACCCCCTTTCCCACAACCCACTTCCCCACCCCTCCCCTTCCCCTTCCCCTTTCCCCTACCTCTCCCTTCCCCCTCCCTCCACCTCTCACCTCTCCACCTTCCCTTCCCCTTACCTCTCACCTCTCCCCTCCCCCTCCACTCCCCCTTCCCCCCACCCCACCCCCGGAATCGGGCAAAACAGCCCACTCACGAACATGTGGACTTTTGTATTTACAAAGTCGCTCTGCCAACTCTGCTCTCTGCTGGGTCAAGAGTTCCGCGAGAAGAAGTTGTAAAAACGTGGCTGCCTCCCTCAAACACCTTCGCCCACACGTGAACACGCCAGAAACACGGGCGTAAACACGTACGTGCACCCGTAATTATATACGTACATATCCACATACAAAACATATCTAATGGTAATCACAATCATACATATCTACTCGCAAATACGCACAAATACACACACGAACGAACGAACGAACGAACACGCACACTTACAAACAAACACACAGAAATACACACGAGCACACTTACGAACACACCCAAGAAACAAACAAACACACACACACACACACACACACACACACACACACACACACACACACACACACACACACACGTCACTATGAAACAATCCGGAAACCCACTCGGAAAAAAAAACACGCGCCTTAACTAATCAAAAAACACCTCCCTTCCCCCTCTCCCCCCCCTCCCCACCCCACACACACAAACAGAATCCGTGGCAACTTTATATACACAAGGGCGTGGGCGTGCGACTCAGCCTGGGCATTTTTGGCAGAGGGCGGAGCGCAAAACAGAATGCGTTGCCAGACAGCTTTAAGGAAACGTTACACATTCAACATTATTTGAGGTGAGAAACGTTTTATTTAATGCGTAGAAATGGGGATCAAAACTTGTAGGACTTGTTTTTCCCATACAAACTTGAAGTCACTGCGTGCGTGTATGCGTGCTTGCGTGCGCGTGCATGCATGATTCCGATACAAGCCAAACCATGCACGCAATTCACTCCCATCCCACGAATAAAGTTATTCATCACTCATTCATTCATTCATTTCTACATTCCTCTGTGAACCCCGTGGACATGAATGAACTTTCTGAACACTACTGAACAGCATACAGATTCCCATGAACAGTAATGAAATCTATGGACAGTCTTGAACTCCAGGAACAGTACGGATGAACAGCGATGAACACATCCCAACGAATAAAGTTATTCATCACTCATTCATTAATTTCTACATTCCTCTGTGAACCTTCTATATTTAGAAAGAGATAAGAAATGAGAAGAGAAGAGAAGGGAATGAGAGAAGGAGAAAGAGAAAGAGAAAAGGAGAAAGAGAAGAAAGAGAAAGGGAAGAAAGAGTAAGAGAAGACAAGAGAAGGAGAAAGACAGAAAGAGAAAGAGACGAAACAGGAAGAAAAGAAAAAAATAGAAAAAGAAAGAAAAGGAAAAAGAGAAAAGGAAAGAGAGAAAGAGAGAGAGAGAGAGAGAGAGAGAGAGAGAGAGAGAGAGAGTGAACGTGTGTGTATGTGTACCTAAGCAAGGACACATATTCCTATGTTTACGTGGTTTTTCACCTCGCAATCACAACGATTTCTTTTGAATTTCTCTCATTATCTCGTTTACTTTTTCTTTTCTGTAAACAAATTACAAAGGCGATAAAACTCATGGGAATCACATATCAAAACGGTTTATCTCGGGGATGTTGCATTCGTGTAAGATACATAAACAAGATACATATAGATACATACATGATACATAAATATAAAGATACATAAACAAAATATACATAAACCAGATACATAAATAAAATATACATAAACAAAAAGATACATATATAAGAAGATATATAATAAAAAGATACATAAGTACGAAGAAACATAAATAAGAAGATACATAAATAAGGTACACAAATAAAAAAAATAATTTCTATTCTCTTCACACTACGAAACCCAATCTAAGTATTCAAATTTTCTTTATTTTTAAGTATTTAAATCAACTTTTTTCCCACTCTTAATGGCACTCTCACTGCTAGGTTCACATTTTCTCAATTTCACAGTGACATTTCTACCTTTTTTTCCTTCTAACACCATACCCCCCCCCAACACCATTATACTTTCTTCCCAGCACTATACCACTTTCTTCCTAGCACCATAACATTTTCTTCCCCGCACCATATCCACTTTCTTCCCAGCACCACATCCACTTTCTTCCCCGCACCATAACACTTTCTTCCCCGCACCATACCCACTTTCTTCCCAGCACCACATCCACTTTCTTCCCCGCACCATAACACTTTCTTCCCCGCACCATACCCACTTTCTTCCCAGCACCACATCCATTTTCTTCCCCGCACTATAACACTTTCTTCCCCGCACCATAACCACTTTCTTCCCAACACCATACCCACTTTCTTGCCAGCACCATAACACTTTCTTCCCGGCACTATACCCACTTTCTTCCCAGTACCATTATTTTTTCCCCCTTGCACCATTTTCACTTTTTCCCCTAGCACCATATCACTTTCTTCCCCGCAATATAACCCATTTTCCCCCGCATCATAATAGTTTCTTCCCTGCACTATACCCACTTTCTTCCTCGCACCATACCCACTTTCTTCCCAGTACCATACCTTTTCTACCCAACACCATACCACTTTCTACCCCGCACCATACCCACTTTCTTCCCAGTACCAAACCATTTTCACTTTCTACCCAACACCATACCACTTTCTTCCCAAAACCAAACCCACTTTCTTCCCTGCACCATACCACTTTCTTCCCAACACCACATCCACTTCCTTCCCTGCGATAAATCCACCATTTTTTCCCCACAGCTAAATCCTCATTTCCCAATGTTCAACGTTCACCTCATCCTCCTTCCCGAAATGTGATTCTAAAGAAATTGAACAAATACAGAAACAAGAAAATAAATAAATGAAGCACGATTTTCTACTCTGTGAACAGCATTAGAACTATGAACAGTATTAAAACCCATGAGATGTGTTGAAAACATGGACATATGTGAACACCCATGGGTAGTATTGAACCCCATTGGCAGTACTGAACGTCTATGAACAGTGTAGAACCCCATGAGCAATACTGATTACCCATTGGTAATACTGAGCCTCCATGATCAATAATGAACACCCACTAGTAATACTGAACACCCATGAGCAATACTGAACACCCACCAGTAATACTGAACACCCATTGCTAATACTGAACATCCATTATCAGTACTGGGCACCCATGAGCAATGCTGAACACCCATTAGTAATAGTGAACACCCATGAGCAGTATTAAACCCCACGAATCACAAAAAGCACAGAGTCCCGTGGACAGGAATAAACTTTCTGAACAGTATTGAACTTCATGAACAGTATATTGATCCCCATGAATAGTAATGAAACCAATGAACAACCTTGAACCCCAGGAACATTAGTGAACAGTAATGAACCCAAACATAATATGGTATGAACAGTAATGAACCCCATGAACAATCCAGAACAACAGAACTTAACCCCATGACCAACACCGAACCCAAATAAACCAAAAATGAATTCGTGGACCAAAACAACCCCGTGAACCAAGCTAAACCCCATAAACCGAAAGTGAACCTCATAAACCAAAAACTGAACCCCACAGACCAAAAGTAAACCCCACATACCAAAACAAAACCGAACCCCATAAACCAAAACCGAACCCACCCCCCCCCCGCAAACCCCCCCCAGCATCCCCCCCACCCCCAATCCCACACCTCCCAAGCTAACCCACCACACGAACCTCCCACAACAGGTTCTCCGGCCATAAACACAAGGGAAAGTACGACCGTGTGCGTGCGTGTGTGTGTGTACGTGCGTGTTGTAGCGAGTCACGGTGGTAGAGGTAGAGGAGGGAGGGAGGGAGGGGGGGGGGGAGAGGGCGTGGAGGGGAACCTGTGGGCGTGGCATTGAAGTCTCCGAGGTGACGGCACTGCACGCGAGCCAGTTAGTCCCCTGACACACGTCGTGGTGAAGAGGCACTAGAAACACCACCACCACCACCCCCCACCCTCACCTCTCTCCCGCACACACCGCCACGCTGCACTGCATTATTGCACTGCATCGCCTTTTCGTTTTTGTTTTTTTTATTATTATTTCTTATTTAGGAAGTTTTGTGTTTTTTGCGGTTAACGAAGTTGGTGGGCTGTACTGAACACCCATGGCCAGTACAGAACACCCATGGCCAGTCCTTAACACCCACGGACAGTAACTGAACACTCACGAACCACACTGAACCCTTTATGAACCGCACTGAACCTCTCCAATCGTACCACTCCACGTGTCTCGATCTCCCACCAGCAGACTCTACACGTTTCGAGACCCAGCAAAACCATCCTCTTCGGCAACGCAGCTCCGACGAGGTGAGTGTCCACCATTTTTCTGAGGGAAATTACTGTACATTGGTTATTACTCTTGTGTAATTTGTGTACGTTTTTTTTTCCTTTAAATAATTTGTCCGTTTTAAATGCTACGAAAATAACGTTATCGTTTATTTATTTATTTATTTTATTAATGAAGTATTATTATCTCAAAGCCTACGAAATTAACATCAGCATATATATTTTTTTTAATGAAAGTTCATCGTTCTAAAGTTCACCCTTTCAAATACCTACAAAGATAACGCTATCACCCACCTCGCATTTATTAGCTTTACTAAGTTCAGCGTTTGAAACAGGAACAACTTTAATCTCACAGCCAAATACGTGATCAAAAGCAAGTTTCTAAATGAACTCGGCAAATTTTTTCCTCGACGAAATATACATTAATATGCCAATGACTTTCCGCGTGATCGTTATCAGTGAATTTCACTGCATTTAAGTAAGAGCGAGACATTAGACATTAAAAATATATAATAATAACGGTAATAAAGATGATGATGATGATGATGATGATGATGATGATGATGATGATGACGATAGTGACGACGATGATGATGACGATAGTGACGAATGATAATAATGATGATGATGATGATGATGATGATGATGATGATGATGATGATGATTGATGATAATAATAATAATAATAGGAAGAAAGAAACAAACAAACAAACAAAGAGGGATTCGACTGAGCTAGCGCCGTCGGTCTCTCTTTGAACTCAATCATGAAAACTGGTTCAAAACACGATTCGCGCGAGAAGTCGTGCGTGGCGAGCGAAGGTTTGGGGAGAGTGAGAGTGAGAGTGAGAGTGAGAGTGAGAGTGAGAGTGAGAGTGAGAGTGAGAGTGAGAGTGA
Source organism: Penaeus monodon (assembly GCF_015228065.2). NCBI lineage: Eukaryota > Metazoa > Arthropoda > Malacostraca > Decapoda > Penaeidae > Penaeus > Penaeus monodon. The sequence continues at coordinate 21,111,365 of NC_051423.1, read as the reverse complement.
GAGTGAGAGTGAGAGTGAGAGTGAGAGTGAGGGTGAGGGTGAGGGTGAGGGTGAGGGTGAGGGTGAGAGTGAGGGTGAGGGTGAGGGTAAAGGTTAGAGTAAAGGTGAGAGTGAGAGTGAGAGTGAGAGTGAGAGTGAGAGAGAGAGAGAGATCCCGGCTACGATTTTGCCATGCTGTGTTTCTCTGTTAATCTCTCTCTCTCTCTCTCTCTCTCTCTCTCTCTCTCTCTCTCTCTCTCTCTCTCTCTCTCTCTCTCTCTCGCTCCCTCTTTCTTCTTTCTTTCTTTTTTTCTCTCTCCCTCCCTCCTTCTCACTCTCACTCTCCTCTTAAGAAATGAATATATAATATCCTTGTACTCAATACACCTCGTTTATATAAAGATTTTTTTTTTTTTTTTTTTTACATAAACCGTATATAATGGCTTCGAAGAAGAAGAAGAAGAAGAAGAAGAAGAAGAAGAAAAAGAAAAAGAAAAAGAAGAAGAAGAAGAAGAAGAAGAAGAAGAAGAAGAAGAAGAAGAAGAAGAAGAAGAAAAAAAGTGTCAACGCGGACTTTCTGTTCATTTGCATATACTCAACGTGATAATTGTAATATTAATTAAAGAGATCTGCTGATAAGTTGGATGTAATACGGGGAAAGTGTCGTAAATAAAATAATAATACCAACACTAATAACAATGGAAAGATAATATGAAAAAGAAATCAGAAATGATAATAGTAATAATAATAGCGATAATAGATAAAAATAGCAGTGATGATGATGGTGGTGATGATGATGATGATGATGATGATGATGATGATGATGATGATGATGATGATGATGATAACAACAATAATGAAATAACAACAATGAAATAACAACAATAATGAAATAACAATATAAATATAAAAATAACAAAACAAGAACAAGAACAAGAAGAAAATAATAAAAACATCAATAACTATAAAAACAACAATACCCCCCCCAAAAAAAAAAAAAAAAAAAAAAAAAAAAAAAAAAAAAAAAACGTGGGAATTTCACCTGAGGACCGACATCCAATGCCACCTATGCAACGCTGCAAGAATTCGGAGAGTTGCTCATTCATGCTGGCTGCAAAAGAAGGAAGGAAAGAAAGAAAGAAAAAAGCAATATATAAGGAATTCAAGAGAAGGAGCGAAGATTTAATAGAAGACTGTGAGGGGGATTGTGACTTTGATTCTGACTGTGCTTTTAAAAACGTTCTTGTGACTGTGACAGATCTTGTGATTGTGTTTGTGACTGATGGTGCCTGTGATTGTGTTTGTGGCAGTGCTTGTGACTGTGATGGTGCTTGTGATTGTGTTTGTGACAGTGACTGTGTTCGTGACAGTGATTGTGTTTGTAACAGTGATTGTATTTACGATTTACTGTGTTTATGGCAATGATTGTGATTGTGTTTGTGGCAGTGCTTGTGACTGATTGCGACAGTGCTTGTGCTTCTTTGTGCCGGTCAGTCACCGTGCTTGTGACTGAATTTGTAACTGCTTTTGTGGCAGTGCTTGTGACTATGTTTGTTTAATTCGTCTAAAAGTCTAACGATATTAATTTTCTCTCTCCCTATAAAACGTATATCTACATTTATCTATCCATCTGTCTGTCTGTCTGATCTATTCATCTATCTACACTAAGAAATACAACACTAAACTACAACAACAACAACAACAAATACAACGCAGCAACATCACACATACAGAAAGACTAACAACAAAACACGAGGAACAAAAACAACGCGAATGGGATGGATAAACAAACAAACAAGCGAACAAACACACACAAACAAACAAACGCACAGAGAAAGAAACAAACAAACGCACACGCAAACAAATACAAACACACATACGCAAACAAGCACAAACGCACACGCAAACAAACACAAACACATAAACAAAAACAAACACAAACGCAAACAGACAAACCACATAATCAAACAAACAAAAAAACAAACAAACACACAAACAAGCACTCGGCAGCATCTCGCCGTCATTCGCTCACCAAGAAAGGCAAGACGACTATGACGACTACGATGACCTTGGGCGGGGATGTCCCCTCCCCCCCTCCCCCCTCCCCCCCTCCTTCATCTCAAATGCTCCTCCTTCCCCCTCCTCCCTCCCTCTCTCCTTCATCTCAACTCCTACCCCCTCCCCCCCTTCCCTCCCTCCTTCATCTCACCTCCTCCCCTCCCCCTCCCATCTTCCATCCCTCTTCTCCTCACCTACCCCCCCCCTCCCCTTCCCTCTACTAATTCTTCATCTGCTTCCCTCTCCCTCTCCCTCCCCCTCTCACCCCCCCCCCACTCAACCCATTCATCTCTTCCCTTTTCCCTCTCCCTCTCCCCCTCTCACCCCCACCCAACCCATCCACCTCTACCTCTTACTCTCCCCTCCTTTTCTCCTTCTCCCCCCCCTTCCCTCTCCCTCTCCCCCTCTCACCCCCACCCAACCCATCCACCTCTACCTCTTACTCTCCCCTCCTTTTCTCCTTCTCCCCCCCCCCTTCCCTCTCTCCCTCCCTCCCCTCTTCCCTCTCCCTCTCTCCCTCTCCCTCTCAAACGAAAGCGAAAACAAAGAAGACCCGCGAACCGACCCTTCTACAAGTGTCAAAATAAATAAAAATAAATAAAGAGAACAAAATAATAAATATTAATAAATACCATATAAAGAATGAAAAATAAACAATAAATAAATAAAGAAAGAACCAAAACAATAAACAATAATAAATACACAAACGGAAGAACGAAAAAAAAGGACCCAATTAAGACCCGCGGCGAGAGAAGCCCGCCGCCGTCTTTCGCAGGCTGAGCACCGTGCTACCGCTTCCGGCGTCGGGGGCCCAGCGGAGCGTGCCGGCTGGGAGCCAAGACGCTGCAAGTAAGGTGACCTCGGGGGGGAAAGGGGGGGGGGATGTATGGGGAGGAGGGAAGGAGGGGGAGGGAGGGGGATGTATGGGGAGGAGGGAAGGAGGGAGGGAGGGAGGGAGGGAGGGAGGGAGGGAGGGAGAGGAGGGAAGGAGGGTGGGTGGGATGTATGGGGAGGAGGGAGGGGATTAGGAAAGGGGTTGGGAGGGGGGGGTAAGGGATAATACATCTTTAGTATTACGGTGCCGGAGAAGGGGTGGAAAAGGGTAAAGTAGGGGGGGGGGGGGATGGGGCCTGTCTCTGACTACTTTCACTACTACTATTTCTACCAATACCACCACCACTACCAATACTACTACTACCACTACTACTACTACCACTACTATATCTATACCAACACAACACTACAGCAACAACTACAACAACTAATAACAATATCTATAACACTACAAATACAGCTACAACTACAACAACTATTAACAACATCTATAACAACAACAACTACAACAATTAATTGTACTTCCACACCTTACTTCCTTGAAGATGCCAAACGACCTTAATCTCGCTTTTTTTTGACCCCACGTAATCTCTCTCACTTTTTTTGACCCCACGTAACACCCCCACTTTTTTTGACCCCACGTAATCTCTCTCGCTTTTTTTTTTTTTTTGACCCCACGAGACTGTCCACTGCTATTAACATCACAATAACTTCTTCTCCTCCTTTTCCAAGCTCCTTGCAACTTCCTTGAAGATGCTGGCAACCTTAGTTCTTTGCCACGCGAGGGATGGTGATGATAATCATAAAAGTGAAATATAAGGCCAAGTGTTATTGTTTTTGGAAAAAGGTTCTACACTCGCGTTTTTCTTTTCCTTTTTAATGTTTTTTTTTTCTCTCTCTCTTTTTCTTTTTTTTATGTGTTTCTCTGTATCAAGGACTTAAATTAATATAAATCTTTTAGATTATCTAGCATCTACTTCATTTATTCTGCATCTGCTATTTATTCTTTCATTCTTCATTTATTCTCTTTATCTACTCTAACTACTCGATATTCTTCCAATCTATTATCTACTCCAAGTTCTCTCAATATATTATCTACTCCATATACTTTCAATCTATTATCTACTCCATATTCTTTCAATCTATCATCTACTAGATATTCTTTCAATCTATAATCTATCAATCCGCCCGTTTCGAATCTTCTATCCGAAACAAACGCCAATAAGAATACGGGTCAAGTGTTCCGAATACAAGAGTCGAGACCTGGGGTTTCATTCAAAGCATTGGCAACGCTGAACGTGGAGAACGCTGAACGTGGACAAGTAAAATATATAGGATAAAACTGAAATAATAGAAAGTCGGGAACTGATAAAAAAAAAAAAGAGAGAGATAAGAGGCAGTTTAAATTGGGGCAAATCGTTATCGGAATGTGAACAAGTAAGATAAGCTGAAATGATAGAAAGTCAGTAACTGATAAACAAGAAATGAGGCAGATGAAAGATTATCAAGTAGAAAAAATAAGGAAAATTGATAACAGACAAAAGCACTGTATAAGATCCTTGATACACAAAGACACATACACGCACACACACACACACACACACACCACACACACACACACACACACACACACACACACACACACACACACACACACACACACACACACAGAGAGAGAGAGAGAGAGAGAGAGAGAGAGAGAGAGAGAGAGAGAGAGAGAGAGAGAGAGAGAGAGAGAGAGAGAGAGAGAGAGAGAGAGGAGAGAGAAAAGAAAAGAAGACAAAAAAAAAAAAAAAAAAAAAAAAAAAAAAAAAACGCGAGTGTACAACCTTTTTCCAAAAACAATAACACTTGGCCTTATATTTCACTTTTATGATTATCATCACCATCCCTCGCGTGGCAAAGAACTAAGGTTGCCAGCATCTTCAAGGAAGTTCGTAAAAGGTGGAGAAGGAAGCAGAGTTATTGCAATCATAATAAGTAGCGGACAATCCCGTGCGCCGAGGTTGAACATTGCAAGGAATGACGTGCGCTATCCCCACATGATCATATATCTTTTAATTCTTATATATTTTCCTTTTTTTCTTATTTTCCTTTTAACTTATTTCTTGCTTTCATTCTTCTTTGTTCTCTTCTCTTTCTCTTTCTCCCTCGTTCTCTTTCTTCCTCTCTTTGTCTCTCTTTTCTCTCTCCTTCTCTCTCTCTCTCTCTCTCTCTCTCTCTCTCTCTCTCTCTCTCTCTCTCTCTCTCTCTCTCCCTCTCTCTCTCTCTCTCTCTCTCTCTCTCTCTCTCTCTCTCTCTCTCTCTCTCTCTCTCTCTCTCTCTCTCTCTCTCCCTCTCTCTCTCCTTCTCTCTCTCCTTCTCTCTCTCCTTCTCTCTCTCCCTCTCCCTCCTTCCTTCCTTCTTTGTTATTTCATCTCTTTCTCCCTTGCTCTTTCCTTTCTTTCATTCTTTCATCCACGGTTGCATCATTTAAAAAATCAATAGTTTAAAAACGATCCGCGGTGGACAGATGGATAAACATAAACTGATACACTGATTTCGAATTTAGAGCAGCGAATATACACTGACATATCATTACCCACGATACACTGAAACTGAATTTAAACTGACAGCGCTTCGACAAATCTACACTGAAATAATACGGGCTTCAGTACATGCAAACAGATCCTGAATTAGTAGCCATAAAAACTGAAACTAAGGGGGGGGGAGAGAGAGAGAGAGAGAGAGAGAGAGAGAGAGAGAGAGAGAGAGAGAGAGAGAGAGAGAGAGAGAGAGAGAGAGAGAGAGAGAGAGAGAACAATCAATTTATAACGAATATAATTATATTTGGTGTTTTTAAAAGTCAATTTGCGACCCCAAATATGCATGTTACACGTACAGCATATGGTAACATAAACACAATCCATTAGTTTACAACTTCATAACCAGGTTATTAATAATATACTGTAAAAGGTCGTATGATTTATTACCAAATAACTTCACAATTAAGTCTTGTGATTAAACATAGTATAAAAAAAAAATTGTTCAAGCGAATAACAGCAACGATAATATATCTTGAGGAGAACGGAAAAAAATACGCTATGAAGAACAGGAAATACATGTCGTAATTTTCTTTCATTCTCTCTCCCTCTCTCTCATTCATTCCGATCATCCTCACTCTCACTTTCATTCTCACTACCTCCCTTTCTTCCTCTCTCCTCTCTCCCTCTCTACATCTCCCTCATCCTCTCTCCCCCTCCCTCTCCTCTAGTAACACCCTCCCTCCTTTTCCTCCCCCTTCTCCTCCACTCCACCTCTCTCCCTCATCCTCCCCTCCCCCTTCCTCCCAGTCCCCTCCCCTCCCCTCTCCCTTCCCCTCCCCCTCCCCCTCCCTTCCACTCTCCACGCAATTCCGAACCCACGGGACCCGCACGCCCAAGGACAACCCCCGAGATGATGATGCCGAGATGATGCTGAGATGATACTGAGAAGATGATGCTGAGATGATGCTGAGATGATGATGCCGAGATGATGATGATGAGATGATGATACTGAGAAGATGATGCTGAGATGATGCCGAGATGATGATGATGATGATGCTCCCAGCCTCTCGTGATTTCCCTCATTTCCCTCCCTCCTTTCTTCCCTCCTTCCTCCCTTTTCCTCCTTCCTTTCCTTACTTCTTATCTTTCTTCCCTCCCTTTTATTTCTTCCTTCTTCCCTCTCCTCCCTCCTTCCTTCTTATCTCTCTCCCCTCCTTCTTTCCTTCCCACCCTCTCCCTCCTTCCTCCTCTCCTTCCTTCTTATCTCTCCTCCTTCCTTCTTATCTCTCTTCCCTCCTTCTTTCCTTCCCTCTTATCTCTCCTCCTTCCTTCTTATCTCTCCTTCCTCCTTCTTTCCTTCCCTCCCTCTCCCTCCTTCCTCCTCTCCTTCCTTCTTATCTCTCCTCCTTCCCTCCCTCCTTCCTTCTTATCTCTCCTTCCTCCTTCCTCCCATCTTGCAAACGGGAGACCAGGAAGTCGACCGCGCTACTTTTCCGTCCGCGTCGGCCTCGTTTCTTTAAAAAAAAATCACTCTCTCTATCAACCTCTTTTACGACTTTTCTTTCGTTTCTCTCTTTTATTTTTCGTATCTCGTAATAATTTTCCTAGTGCGTGTGCGTGTGCGTGTATGCGTGCGTGTGTGCGTCTGCATGCACATTCGTAAATCTGTATTCGCATGACGACTGAGTCCGTGAATGTGCATTTACACGTATCCATGCGTATGTGTCTCCCCCTCCTCCCCGTACTCCTTACCCCTCCTCCACCTCACCCCCCCTTCACCCCCCACTTCCCTCCACCTCACCCCCCCCTTCACCCCCACTTCCCTTCACCCTCCCCCCTCCCCCTTTCCCACCCACCCCCAACTTCCCCGTGGGAGCATTCCACCGCGTTGCTTTTCACGCAGCCCGGCAAACCGGCTTGGCAACGCGAAAAAACGGCGCCAAAACACGCGGACAGGTTGCCACGCTCTGTCTTGGATGACATCGAGGGTGATGCGAGGGGGGGGGGAGAGGGGGGAGAAGAGGAGGGGAGGGGAGGGGAGGGAAGGGGAAGAGGAGGTGAGGGGGAAGGAGAGGGGAGGAAGGAAGGGGAGGGGAAGAGAAAAAAAGGATGAGTAGAAGGAAGGGGAGGAGATGAAAGGAAGGAAAGGGAAGAGGAGGAACAGGATGAGGATATGCAGGGGGAAGGGGAAGGGGAGGGAGGAGGGAGAGGGGGAAGAGGAGGAGGGAAGAAATGGTGGAAGAGCAGGAGGGGGAGAGGAGAAGGGGAGGGGAGGCAGGGGTGGGAAAGAGGGGGGTGGGGAGGGGGAAGGGCTGGTGATGACATGTAGTGAAGAATAATGTCGGTCGTGGAGATGATGGTGATGATGAATATTGATCACGATGACTGATGATGAATTATGATAAAAAAAGAAGATGAAAATGTCGATAAGGAGTGAGAACAATGAGAGATTGATGGTGATGAAATGATGATGACTGATGATAACGAAGATGACCGACAACGGTGGGAAATGATAACGATAAACAGCTGTTGGCAGTGACAACATAATACAGGGTTACGTTGACAAGCTGACAACACGACGACAAGAGACACCTGGCGAACGTGACAAAGAAAGTGAGCGAAGATATGCAGGCGAAAGTGACGTTCAAGACGGAGATATAAATGAAAGTGACAGATGAGTAAAAATAATGAAGGTGATATAACGTACGAACGTTTGCGATAATATGAATATGATTTGCTGAAAATAAAGAAAATGATTAGGCTTACTGAAAGTGAGGAGGAACTAGTGAAGATGAACGAGAAAAAAGAACTTGGTGAAGGTGAAAGTGAGGACGACTTAGTGAGGGTGAAAGTGAGGAAAGTGAAATTAAAAATAAGGAGGGCCAAGTAAAGATGAGAGTGATAACTTAGTGAAGGTGAGAGAAAAAATGAACTTAATGAATATGAGTAGTAACGGTAAGAGCAAGCTGATGACGGTGAGAGTGAGTAGGATTTAGTGAAGCTGATAGTGAGCACGACTTAGTGATAGTGAATAGTCATGATGATGATGATGATGGTGATGATGATGATGATGATGATGATGATGATGATAATGATGATGATGATGATGATGATGGTGATGATGATGAGGAGGAGGAGGATGGTGATGATGATGATAATAACAATAATAAACAAATACAAACACAAACCCACATAAATGAACAAGAACAAGAACAACGAGAACATCGACGAAAGAAAGAAAGTAAGAAAGAAAAGACAGAAAGAAAAAAAAGAAAAGAAAACAAAACAAAACAAAACAAAAGAAAGAAAAAGAAAAGGAGAAAGAAAAAGAAAGAGAGAGAGAGAGAGAGAGAAAAAAAAAACCTGCCACCATAACACACAGCATACAACCCCATGTGGGTCGCCAGTCTGCATAACCCGAGGAGTCGCACACACGCACATATATAGCTATGTTGACTATGTTGGCTCCGTTATGTGGCGTAATGCCGAGGGTCTTAGTGTCTCTCTTAAATATAGGCGCTGGGGGGGAGGGGAGGGAAGGAGGGGAGGGGGGAAGGGTAGGAGGGGAGGGAGGGAGGGAGGGAGGGAGGGAAGGGAGGGGAGGGGAGGGGAGGGGAGGGGAGGCGAGGGAAGGGAGGGGAGGGAGGGAAAGGGAGGGGAAGGGAGGGGAGGGGAGGGGAGGGAGAGAAGGAGGGAGGGAGGGGAAGGATGGAATGAGTCAGAGTGGAAGGAGGGAGGAACGATGGAGGGAAGGGAAGAAAGGAGAGAGAAATAAAGAAGGTATTGAGAGAGGAAGAAGAACGGAGGGAGGGAGGGAAGGAAGGTTGAGAGGGAGGGAAGGAGGGAAAGAAAGGGGGGAGAAGGAGAGAAAGAGGAGGAGAGAAGAAGGGAAGGAGGGGAGATAG
>NC_051423.1:21097280-21101964 GCF_015228065.2 Penaeus monodon | reverse complement strand
AGGGATATAATTAATTTTGTTTTTTTTTCTACTCGGGGACTCTTTTTTTTTTTTCTAGCTCGAAGAGAGAATACTCAATTAATTTTCGTCTTCTTTTTTCCTACTCGTAAAGAGAGAATACTCAATTAATTTCGTTTTCTTTTTTTCCTAGCTCGTAAAGAGAGAATACTCAATTAATTTCGTTTTCTTTTTTTCCTAGCTCGTAAAGAGAGAATACTCAATTAATTTCGTTTTCTTTTTTTCCTATTTTGCAGGTGCGATGGTGTGACAACTTTGGTGATTGCAAGGATTTTCTGATGCAAGAGTTGGGACTTTAAATACTCAAAACACATGACCTACAGCTTTCTACGGTGTGTCTGAAAAAAGGAAACTGTAAGAAATAACCATATATAAGTTTCGTTCTACGAGAAACTAGTGCACGTTTTTTTCCGCAAATAACAATCACGTCATCCAATTTCCAGTGATAAGAAAGTGGTATTTACTATGATAATAACGAGTGAAAGCATCAGTGGCCGCTTCCCAGTGCATTGGTAACTGACTCTCGCGACAAAGGACGATGCAGGCGCTCTCGACGCAGCCCAGGAGCGAGGCCGTGACTCTCTTCGCCCTCGCCCTCGTGCTGGCGACGACCCGGGCCCTCGCGCCCTTCCGCGGCACCACCGACTCGGCGCCGACGGACACCCTGAGCAGCCCCCTCCTCGACCCTTACCCGTCGGCGACCCCGAGCCTCGCCGACGTCGAGTCCCGCTCGCTGGTGCCCCTCCGACGCCTTCACCAGAGCCGGGATCCGTGGCGTCGGCGGGACCCCGCCCCCGTCAGGAAGGCCGACCGGTGGTCAGACACCATCCGGAGGGCCGAGGCGGAGAGGGAGTCGGAGAAGACGCGCTGGTGGGTGAGCACGGAGCCCCGCGTCACGCTGGACACACCCACCACAGACTACACGCCCTCGCCGCCCCGCCCCGCCCACACCGACGCCTTCGCCGGGGCCCTCGCGAAGCCGCCCTTCGGCCACAAGGACAGGGACCCGTTCAAGCTGGGCCCCGCCCCGCCCAAGAAGGTGCCCTCGCGCTTCAGACCCAGGAAGCCCAGCGCCGCGCCCGCCACCTCGCCGACGCCCACCTACTGGTCCCCGCGGCCACAGCCCACGCCCACCCCGCCGCCCACTTACTGGTCCCCGCGGCCCCAGCCCACGCCCACGCCGCCGCCCACCTACTGGTCCCCGCACCCACCGCCCACCACCCTCTACGAAGAGCCCGCCGTCCTCCCGCCGCCCCAGGACCTCCTGCCGTACGTTCCACCTCGACGGCCAAGGTGTTAGTAGCCATTGTTCGTGGAAATGAATAAAGCTTTTCCTCCCCCGGCACACGAGTTGCCGAAAGGACACTTTCACCGGGAATGACCTTTGGATTTCGAGTCATAATAACTTTCATTTGATGGATAGACGGCCGTCCTTCTAAAACGGCCGTCTTTGAATGCACTACGAAAATTACGCCGGAAGGAAAGCTCTCCTTCTAAACATCTCGAAATCCCAAACAAAATCCGAGGGAGAAAGTTGTCCTTCTAAACAGACATTCTGAATCTTATACAACAGTTATATTTAATAGAAAGTTTTTTTTTTTCTTTATTCTTTCTCCTGCCTTTATCACATTTCTAACTGCGTCTCCCTTCCCCCTTGCCTCCGCCGCCGTCGCCAGGGTTCTCACTTGACGAGCTCTTCCGCATGTTGACGGAGGGCGGGGGCGGCCAGTGCGTGGGCGGCGAGGGGCGTGTGGGCGTCTGCATGTTGCGGAGGAACTGTCATCGCCTCGGAGGCACGCCCACCACTGCCTGTGCCTTTGGCTACGGGAACTGCTGTATAGGTAAGTCCTGGCAAACAATGCGAAGTCTTTAATTGGATTTCTGGCTCGCACGTACACACACACACACACACACACACACACACACACACACACACACACACACACACACACACACACACACACACACACACACACACACATTGCTATTTACAAAGTCAGGTGCGTGACTGCATGCGATGTGTCTGCACATGTGCGTGCAGGTACGCACACATCTTCGCGTACTTGAACATATACTCATTACTAAAAAATCACGAAAGACGGTACTCCTCTCCGCCCAACTTTCCCCGAATCAAGAGCCCCATATTTCGTGCTTGAAGACCCCCCCCCCCCCCGTGATTCCCGAGATGGGGATGATGATGGCAGCTGTCGATGGCGCGAGATACTCCGTGAAAGTTGGAATTTGGGAAGACCACACGCGCGTATTTCCCCTCCTCCCTCCCTCCCTCCCTCTCGCTTCTTACTTCTCTCTCTCTCTCTCTCTCTATCTCTCTCTCTCTCTTTCTCTCTCTCTCCCCCCGCCTCTCTCTCTCTCTCTCTCTCTCTCTCTCTCTCTCCCTCAGTAACACTTTTTCCCTCTTCCTTTTTCCGTTTCGTTCCCTCCCTTCCTCTCTCCCATACACCTTCCTTCATTCCTTTTCCCCCTCCCTCCCTTCCTCCTTCCTTCTCTGACTTATTTCCTCCTTCCTTCCTTTCCTTTCCTCCCTCCCTTCCTTCCTCTTCTCCCTTCTTTCCTCCCTCCCTTCCCCCCCCTCCATACCTGCCTGCCTCTCTCCCTCCCTCCCACCCTTTCCCCCCTCCCTCCCGTTCTTTCCCTCTCCCTTACACCTCCCTCCCTCCCTTCTTTCCCTCTCCCTTACCCTTCCCTCCCTCCCTTCTTTCCCTCTCCCTTACACCTCCCTCCCTCCCTTCTTTCCCTCTCCCTTACCCCTCCCTCCCTCCCTTCTTTCCCTCTCCCTTACCACTCCCTCCCTCCCTTCTTTCCCTCTCCCTTACACCTCCCTCCCTCCCTTCTTTCCCTCTCCCTTACCCCTCCCTCCCTCCCTTCTTTCCCTCTCCCTTACCACTCCCTCCCTCCCTTCTTTCCCTCTCCCTTACCCCTCCCTCCCTTCTTTCCCTCTCCTTACCTCTCCCTCCTTCTTTCCCTCTCCCTTACCCCTCCCTCCCTTCTTTCCCTCTCCCTTACCCCTCCCTCCCTTCTTTCCCTCTCCCTTACCACTCCCTCCCTCCCTTCTTTCCCTCTCCCTTACACCTCCCTCCTCCCTTCTTTCCCTCTCCCTTACACCTCCCTCCCTCCCTTCTTTCCCTCTCCCTTACACCTCCCTGCCTCCCTTCTTTCCCTCTCCCTTACACACCTCCCTCCCTCCCTCCCTTCTTTCCCTCTCCCTTACACCTCCCTCCCTCCCTTCTTTCCCTCTCCCTTACCCCTCCCTCCCTTCTTTCCCTCTCCCTTACCCCTCCCTCCTCCTTACCCCTCCCTCTTCCTTACCCCTCCCTCCCTTCTTTCCCTCGTCCCTTACCCCTCCCTCCCTTCTTTCCCTCTCCCTTACCCCTCCCTCCCTTCTTTCCCTCTCCCTTACCCCTCCCTCCCTTCTTTCCCTCTCCCTTACACCTCCCTCCCTTCTTTCCCTCTCCCTTACCCCTCCCTCCCTTCTTTCCCTCTCCCTTACACCTCCCTCCCTTCTTTCCCTCTCCCTTACACCTCCCTCCCTTCTTTCTCTCTCCCTTACACCTCCCTCCCTTCTTTCTCTCTCCCCTTACACCTCCCTCCCTCCCTTCTTTCCCTCTTCCCTTACACCTCCCTCCCTCCCTTCTTTCCCTCTCCCTTACACCTCCCTCCCTCCCTTCCCCTCATCCAAGGAATCGAGCATCCCTTTTTCAGTGTCTCCGGGGACTTCCTTCCCCGTCGCTGCCACCAACACGCTGTTTACATGTAAATCGTAGTTTTTAATTTTTTTTTTTTTCCCTCTTTGCTTAAAAGAGGGAAATTTTTTTTTGTTTTTTCTATCTCTTTCGTCTTTCTCATCTATTTATATATACAAAAAATATGAATATATGTGTAGTTCATGCAATGGCGTGTCGATTTCCAAAATGAAGAAATATGGAGAAAAAACAATTAGAAAGGGAAGAAGATGAAGAAAAAAGAGAAGAAAAAAAGAAGAAGAAGAAAAAGGAGAAGAAGGAAGAGGAAGAGAAAGAGGAAGCGGAAGGAGGACACGAAGAAGAAAAAGAATAAAAAACAAAAAAGAAAAAACACGGAAGGTCGACTCATTAAAAAAAAAAAAAAAAATCCTTTTATAAGACGAAGCAGGATAGAAAGTCTTTCGTGAATTACGATGCCGACAGCCAGACTCTCGCTCCCCTGCCGTGACTTGTAACCGATTGTCATCATGTGCATTTCTTAGCGTGCATGGAAACTTTCCTTTGCACGAGAGGACGGAAGGGAGAGGGAGGGAGGGAGGCGAGGGAGAGAGAGGGTGGCGAGGGAGAGGGAGGGAGGCGAGGGAGAGGGAGGGAGACGAGGGAGAGGGAGAGGGAGGGAGAGGGAGAGGGAGGGAGGATGGGAGGCGAGGGAGATTGAGGGAGGCGAGGGAGATGGAGAGAGGAAAGATGAGGAAGAAAGAAAGAAAGAGAGAGAGGGAGACGAGGGGGAGGAAAGAAGAAAAAGAGGGGAGGAAGAGAGAGAGGAAGAAGAAGGAAAAGAAAAAAATAGTTAAGAGACGGAGAGAAAAGATCAAGGAAAAAAAAAAAAAAAAAAAAAAAAAAAAAAAAGAGAGGAAAATCTCCCCCCACCCCACCCCTCCCACCCGCCGCCCCAATTGTGAAAA
>NC_051423.1:21084780-21094780 GCF_015228065.2 Penaeus monodon | reverse complement strand
CCAATGCAGGACCCAAGTGGATTTCAGAATTCCCTTTCTCCCCGACATACCTTTCCGAAGCGTAGAAACTGGCTTGAAAGATGATGGTGGTGATGATAATGATAGTGATGATAACGGTGATGATGATTACGATGATAATGATAATGATGATAACGGTGATGATGATTATGATGATTACGATGATAATGATAATGATGATAACGGTGATGATGATTATGATGATTACGATGATAATGATAATGATGATAACGGTGATGATGATTATGATGATTACGATGATAATGATAATGATGATAACGGTGATGATGATTATGATGATGATGATGATGAAAATGACGGAGGAGGAGGAGGAGGGTAAAGATAAAAAAAGATGAAGAGAAATAAGGATGATAATAATAACAACAACAACAATACGAAGACGAAAAAAAACAAGAAAAAAAAATAATAATAATAAACACGGGCTCATTACACCCAAGAGGGAAATGTCAAATCCACCGCCATGGCGTAATTGCCGAGCCTTTCCATGCACGTTTGTACTTTCTAAAATCTCTCCCTCTTTTCATGTCAATCTCCTCTTGATAATTAATTATTTTCTTGCCTTTTTCTTCTTTTCATGTCAATCTCCTCTAGATAATTAATTATTTTCTTGCATTTTTCTTCTTTTCAAGTCAATCTCTTCTTGATTTTTTATTATTTTCTTGCATTTTTCTTCTTTTCATGTCAATCTCCTCTTGATAATTAATTATTTTCTTGCATTTTTCTTCTTTTCAAGTCAATCTCTTCTTGATTTTTTTAATTATTTTCTTGCATTTTTCTTCTTTTCAAGTCAATCTCTTGATTATTAACGATTTTCTTAGTTTTCCTCTTTTCAAGACAATCTCTTGATTATTTTTTTTTCTCTCTCTTTTCTAGTCAATCTCTGCTTGATTATCAATTATTTTCTTGTATTTTTCCTCTTTCCAAGTCAATCTCTTCTTGGTTAATTACATTCTTGTTTTGAACATTATCACAAATGTTAATCTCTTTTAAAGTTTTTTTTTTCTTTATACTAATTCCGATTACATTAGCGTTTGATGTATATATATTTTTTATTATTTATTATAGTCAATTTATCCTAATTTTGACTGCATGCTCATTAATTATTCAATCATTATTATTGTTCTAAAAAAGTCAATTAACTCGTATACCGACAATGTTCACGGAACATAATTATGTGATAATTACAACGCGTTATTTTTGTGTAATTACCAACTTACGCCTGATAATAATCACTTTTACCGTGTCTAATTATCACCTAAAAATCCGCAATCCATATTTTCAGTGATCCACAACATATATATATATATATATATATATATATATATATATATATATATATATATATATATATATTTCGACTTTATCAATGGCAGCTTCCAATATCAACTATATTTTGTTTAATACATATTTGATGATAATTATTATACTTACCATGATTAATTACAGAAAGAAAATGAATATATATTCAGTATGTATTCAGTATCAACCAAAATTCCACAGTATATATTCAGCATCAACTGTAACCAACCATTTATATTTATTTAGATACAAGTTTCCCACATAAATTCAGGACTAACTGTAACCAACAATTATTAATTATTCATTATCAACTACATACACTTAGCGTCAACCATAATCAACCACACACATTTTTATCTACAAGTTTTCCATACACACTAAAAATCAATCACATAAACCTACATTATCCATTATCAACCAAATAGGCCTACATTCAGCCTCAACCATAATCACGCTTACTGTATACATTCTGCATCAACATCAACCTTACTACTTCAACACTAACTGTAAATCTAATTCACCAAACATAAATACGCTTTCAGTATACACCCTGCACTAACCATACGTCTACTTCACCATCAACCATAATCGTACTTTCTGTATAAATCTACAAATTCTGCATCAACTACATAGGCCTACATCATCAATTACATAGGCCTACATCATCAACTACATAGGCCTACATCATCAACCACAGAATCCTATAAAAAACACCTCCCCTCGCAGAAACTATGCACGTGGCACACCTCGTTACAGCCCCTCATTTGGGAAATGTCAGATTTCTGGAATTTCACCATCGTCGAGAGGCAGAAAGCATAAAAAAATTATTATACGACAGACAGAATCGTTTTGGCTGGCTGTGTTATAGCTAGGTCGAGCGTTTCGAGTGTCGAGTGAGAGTAACCAGCCCACACTCACGCGCGCACACACACACACACACACACACACACACACACACACACACACACACACACACACACACACACACACACATACACACACACACACACAGTACACCAATACACGTACACGCCAATAAACGTGCATAGAAATAAAACAGACAACACGTAAATACACCAATACACGCACATCCAAATACACATACACACCAACATAAGTATACACGAAACACTTACACACCAAAAAACACGCACACACCAAAACACATACAGGCTCTCAACATGAATGCTCTATTTACTCTCTCTCGACTAAGGCGAAATGGTAATAAACGTTCTGCATTTCAACTGTTAGTATTTCAAAACGACCTTCCGATGTGTCAATAAACGCTCATTTTAGATATTAGTATATCAAAACGATTTTACGATGTGTCAATGAACGTTCTTTTCAGCTGTTAGTATTCCAAAACGACCTTCCAATGTGTCAATAAACGTTCCTCGTTTAACGAGGAACGTTTATTGACACATCGGAAGGTTGTTTTAAGAGACTAATTGGAATACTAACAGCTGAAAAGAACGTTCATTGACACATCGTAAATTCGTTTTGATATACTAATATCTAAAATGAGGAGCGTTTATTGACACATCGGAAGGTTAACTAATAGCTTAATTTAAGCTATTAGTATCTTAAAACGACCTTCCGATATGTCAATAAACGTTCCTCTTTACAGCTGTTAGTATGTAAATGTTCCTTATTTCGACTGTTAGCATCTCAAAACGACCTTACAATGTGTCTGCATGACCTACAGTCAGTCGGCGTTTTCGGTGTAACAGCTGACTTTACAAAAGGGAAAGTGATCTCAGGGAGTTTTCTAAGAGGGATATTCGGCCTCGGCTTATGAAACACGAGAGAGAGAGAGATAGATAGATAGATAGATAGATAGATAGATAGATAGATAAATAGATAGATAGAGAGAGGGGGGGGGGGAGGAAGGTAGTTTGAAAGGCAGGATGGTACGTAGATAGGAATATACACATTACTTATATCCACTATATGTCATCTTCAACTTCAACTTCGATCCACCGTAAACACACAAATTTCAAAACACTTCAAACGTCCTTGCCCACCCATGACAGATCACCTGAACTGCAATTTTACAAGTCAACATCGATCTCACCATATTGCCATAAGCTCGTTATCCTCCTAAATTTTCGACAGGCGCTAATAAACCGTAAATACAAGCCATAAAATTTAACAAATAACAAGAAAAACAAAAAACTAAACAAAAAACTCTACGGGCATTTCCTTTCCTACAACATGGAAAAAAGAAAACGGAATCTAGTCTCTCACAATAACTCATTTAATAAACACACACACACACACACACACACACACACACACACACACACACACACACACACACACACACACACACACACACACACACACACACTTTTTTTTCGAAATATGTACTCATCATAATCACGTCACGACGCATACGAAATATGGAAATCCATCTCCATTCATGAAAGAGAATTGACTGGTCTTACGTAACTCACAGAAATCACAACAGTTGCATGCGAAATGGCGGTTGCACAATGATGACGTATTGCAGACAGGGTTTCATGGGGAGGGGGGAAGGGGAAAAGATTGTGAAAAGGCATATTTAAATTAAAGAGAGAGAGAGAGAGAGAGAGAGAGAGAGAGAGAGAGAGAGAGAGAGAGAGAGAGAGAGAGAGAGAGAGAGAGAGAGAGAGAGAGAGAGAGAGAGAGAGAGAGAGGTGCTTTTTTAGGACCCCCCCTCTCTCTCTCTATATATATATATATATATATATATATATATATATATATATATATATATATATATACACTACAATAAATATTGTACATAGTACTGACTGACACGTACGAGTATACTGGTGTCTGGAAAGTGTTAATAACGTGTTGAGTAGGAACTAAGAATGAAGATCACTTTTTGTAATAACAAAATTAATTTACGTTTTTCGGTGGAACACCTGGTGATAGTCGGCAGAGCCCCGTTCGGGAATCATTCATATAACTAATAACTCCACCCTTCTATCCGAATTTAATAACTTCACGCCACATCAACGGAAGTGAAAATTAACATGCAAACGTCATGAATGGTTTCTGATTTCCCCGCTTAGATAGACAATATCTCCGGATAATGATTAATAAAAAACAGAATGACTATTTGAACACCTGATATGCTGTCTAGCTATTCCAGATGCATTATGGGTGTTGACTATTATGGGTAATATAGAAAGATCACATAACTTACTTTTGTATATCTGTCTGCTTACTAGTTGGATGATGATTATTAGGAAGAATCTAACTATAAGTAATAGTTACTTTTTAAATGACTGTGACACAAAAAGACACACCAATTGTAACTCTCTACAAAGAAGAGAATATAACTGAATGAAAATAACACACAGGATCACACACACACACACACACACACACACACACACACACACACACACACACACACACACACACACACACACACACACACACACACACACACACACACACACTTTACTACTATTACAATGAATAATAATAATAATAATAATAATAATAATAATAATAATAATAATAATAATAATAATAATAATGATAATAATAATAACAACAACAACAACAACAACAATGAAAAAAATACAACGCGAAATCCTACACAAACAAAATCTTCAACATATCCTTAACTGAGCCAGGTAACACAAAAGCCCATTTGTATTATGGATACTCTGTTAGCAGCCATGAGGAACGACTGTGGGTGGGAGGCGACGAGGAACCGCACCTACTGGTCTTCTCCCGGTCCTGGTAGCCAGGTAGTGACGACCGGTGCCTCCTGTGTCCTCAATGTCCGGAAACTGTCCAACAACATCTGCTCCATAAGGCTGAATTTCTCTAGGTTTTCGGTGAGTAAATCCCAAAGATAATAATGAAAGTCTAAGCCACGTCTGTGTGGGTGATGATTACCTAATTCATATTTTGTTCATATTGCATATAAATTATGTCATATCCCAAATATTCTTTGTATTTAATGTCATAAACAATCATAAAATGCCAAGTATAAATTGTTTATACTTGGCATTATATAACTGTTTATTACATTTACACATAAATTGTTATATTTTTGAAATGCTCATTAAGTAATGCCTCTACATATCTGCTATAATTTGTTTACTTTAAATAATAATTTTCCATGGTTTTAGACACTCTATAGCCTTTCTTTCAACTTTCACTCCCTCTGACATGCTTCCTTGATTTCCATTACTACCCTGTAATCATCATTCCTTTCTCTTCCTCACCTTCCTCACATTAATATTCCTTAATTTTTAACACATTCCAATACTTCTTTGACCTCTCTCACCACTGGACCCCCCCCCCCCCCCATTTAATTTGTGTCACTATCACAAGACCATTTTTTCTCTAAACTCACCATTAAATAATAATTTTCCCTTAATTTTTCGGCACTACAAAATCGTTCTCCCTCCCATCAGCTCACACCACCTAATGAAGGGAACTGCTTGAGAGACCACCTAGCTGTGTCAGGACAAAACATAAACAACTTTATCCCCAAAGTCTGTGGAGAGAATTCTGGCCAACACAGTGAGTTAATTACATTAATAAACTACATTATTAACAACATTAATAGGTCCATTATAAAAGTACGAAAAAATAATAACTGTAACTGCAATAAAATTGGAACCATACTCTGTTATCATTTAAACATATTTGCTGTAAGTGACTTAGTCTCTGATCTATCCCATTTGTTTAACAATTAAGATCCTTGATGATTTATAGCAAAACCCTTAATAATGAATTACAAACCTTGATCTCTCTTTCCTGAAAATTATTCTTAAAGTCAAATTTTTTTTCCCTATCAACAGTGTACATTGATGTAGACAATGTCCCAGGACCTGTGGAATTGAGAATAAACACTGTAGGAATCGGATTCGATCGAGAATGGGAGATAGAGGTGACCCAGGTAAGATATATAACATACCAAATCATATATTATACAATACTAACAGCATTTCAGGTATGCTTGTATAAATGGTAAGGACAAGAATGAAAAGCTTTCAAATGTAACATTTCCATACCTATACATATTACGGTGAATTTTGGTAAATATGTTAGATATACCAATTTCCGTGGATGGCTATTAGCTTCCTGATTTCCCAAAAAACTCCATTTACCAACTAAAACCTTCAACCAGAAGTAAAACTTACTATTAAGTGTTTTTCACAATGTTTCTAAACCTAAACACTAAAAGAACAAAAACATTTAAATAAAGATAAAACTTGCTTTTAATGCAATTTCAAGAATGTTTCCAATTACTGAAACTAGGGGAAAACTCTAACTAGAAACAGAACCCACAATCCTTCTCTAGCTAAACAGACAAAGACCAAAAACTCAACTAAATAAAAAAAATCACTTTAAATATGTCTTCTCCAATGTTTCAGATCGAGTGCAACAGCCTTTACAGACCGCCCAATAACTGTCTTCAATACTTCACAGGGAGCCAAGGAACCTTTTCCTCTTTCAATTACGTTCCAAATTTACCCTCACAATACTTGGTAAGTTGGAGTAATTCTTACGTCACTGATCGCCCATTTGTATGAACTGATTTCCTCTAGCAGTTTTATGGATATAAACTGAACAGAGATAGCTCCCTGAAAACAAACAAAATAGATATGGTATAATCCAAACTTAAAAATAGGGAACCTGACATTTAAAAAACAAATAAATAGAAGAACTGGAAGAAATACAAATAGTTTCACCCACATTTTGAATCTTCATCAACACATTTAATTTTTTTCAATACTTACTTTTTTTTCTGAATTAACAGATATATTTTCCCTTCTCCAGAACATTTGCCAATATATTTCTCACTCTTTTTTTATAAACATTTAATAATACAGTTACTCTCTTTTTTCAGATTTACAAATTTATTTTTTCATTGTTCTTTTAACATTCACAAATATATTTTCCCCCCTACTTTGTACATTCACAAATACCTTTTACCCCTTCTTTGCATGTGTTAAAATCAAATGAATATCTGCTGTCTATGCAGCCTTAAAAAAAAAAAAAAAAAATTGTTACTTCCAGAATAACCTGAACTATGCTACCTGCATACGAAAAGAGGCTGGTTTTTGTTCCATTGTCTACACAACGACACCCACCTCTGCAACACAGTCCTTTGAACTGGTGAACTTTGTCATCTCTCCAAGTAAGTGCACAAGCTGCCCATGACAATAATAAGTTTGATGACTGATAATTGATGATGATGATAATTATAGACAATAATAACTAATAATAATAATACTAATGATAATAATAATAATAATTATTATTATTATTATTATTATAATAATAATAATAATAAATTCATTGCTTGAAATGTGAGCATGCTCTTAACTCTCTTATCAAATACTCAATCTATAAAATGTAATTGCCTTACTGTTATATACATCACCAGCTATATGAAACACAAAATGTGACTGTATTACTTGTGTCAAACAACTCCATTTTACGCCATAAAAATTCTCTATTATTAACACTAAAATGTCCGAGATGAATACCGCCAACAACCATGGTAACAAATAACATTCCTATTCAACTTCTTGGTAAAACATGAATTACCGTTTTACAATTTTTTTTCCCTTTTTTTTTTTTACTTCTGTATTATGGTTTTTCATTACCTCTTTAGCAGGTGTGGCAACCTCTGTGGTCCCAGCAGGAGAGGCTGGCATTGGCCTTATCCAATGTCCAGATGATTTTGTTATATTGGCTGGAACCAGACTGTGTGGCGACCGGTTAAATGATGGTTCGGCTGTTCCTACACGGACTGATAATGGCCCAGTGACTGGTAAGACTGGTACTATGCTTCTGTTGTTTTTATAAAGAATATAACTAGAAATTACTTTTCAGAATCAGTCAAGAACTATCCTAGCTTCCTCTTAGCTTCTTAGTCTTTTTTAATAGTCTGACTGTGACTGAACTGAATTTATGCCATTATTTCATTATATTAATAAACCTTCCATACATTTATAGAAAGATCACCACCAGAGGTCACAAGGTTTATCCCCAGTTATGAACAAGTCCATCACACACACACACACACACACACACACACACACACACACACACACACACACACACACACACACACACACACACATTCTGTAACTTAGTTCTTGATATGAATACATTTTTAGATATAGAAATATCTCATAATAAAGTATGCATAGATAAACAAATAAAAAATAATAATATTTGTGCCCTAATCTCATAATCTAAATACATTTTTCACACAGAAAGATCCCATAAAAAAACAAATAAAATAAATAAATAAATTAAAAAAAAAAAAAAAAAAAAAATCAAATCAAATCAAATCACCATCCCCTTTTATCATCCAATGAATAAAACCGTCAACACATACAAAGACTTCGTAATTTCCTGTTTTGTTCCAGACACTACAAACGGGCCCTTCATCGTCCAGTTCCGAAGCAACGGGCAAAATGCAGGACAGGGATACCAGTTAACGTATCAGCAAATCCCATGCTAGCATTATAAATATTAGTAGATATATAATTTCTGTAATAATCTTGTATGAATAATGTATATAAATGTTCTGTACTTTATGTATATAGATATATAACTGTAAGCGATCATAATGAAAATCATTTGTAAAAAGGCATTCAGGAATGTGTGAGTTTGTAATGTAATAATCAAGTTACTGTACAAAGAAAACATTTAATAGTAATTGTGTGTATTCTTTTTCAATAATTATAGGAGATAATACATACCTGCAGTCTTTAGACCTTAAGAATTATATATAATCTCTATATCTTAATACAATGTTACTAATGGACAATTCTTCATTTATCAAAATATAATGCAAAAATATTGCCTTTTTTTAAATCCTGATTTAACAATGATGAATATATCAGTTTCAAAACATACCCAACCTTGAAATATGTTAGCCACCTGAAGTTATTTAAGAGCATATAACATACAATAAAAGCTCCTATTTTTTATCACTTATATCAATCCCACAGATCACGATCCTATATATAGTATCCTTCCTTATTAGGAGCTTGTTTGAATTTCTCTGATTCATCATTTGTTATTAGTTATGTGGAGTTTGTACTATGCTTATTTCATCATAAATATCAGTGATACAATGAATAGCATTATACTTCAAACACTGTGTATTTACAGATTCAAGGTTAAATGTATATACTTCAATATTTAACAATGTGCACTCTCAAAGCAGTAAAATCCAAGACCTATTAAATTTTTCTTCAAATACCAATATAACTGACTCCCACTCAGACCAGCTGGCTTAGAACTGCTTATTCTCGGACATAAATGGAGTTGCAGAGGTCCGAGTCCTTGTTTGTCTATATAAGTTCATTATTGCATTAATCCATATTATATACCAGTATACAGTATAAGTAGAGATATAACATCTACATGTAATTACATATTTTACTTATAAGATATTATATATATGAATGTCTCAATTTTTTTTCCATGGTTCATTAGTGGAATTGTGCACTGCTTTGAATAAAATATAAACATATGCCATTTGTTTGGGTTTATATACCTGCAACCCATACTGTAAAGAATAAACAGTAAAACAATATAAATAGTTTCCATTTGTCAGAATACTTATAAAAAATAAATGAAATATATAAATCTATTTTAGTCTGTGCCACAAAATCCA